>NW_008675563.1:25212-43990 GCF_000695815.1 Acanthisitta chloris
ACAGTCAAAGTTGTTACAACTTCAAGGCATGCAAATGCCCTCTGTGCTTGATCCAAACTCATCCAACACAGCTTTTAGCACTAGCAGAGTGCAAAAACATAGAAGTTCACATGATTTTAAATTCAAGTAGGCAGTAATATTCGCTCACACTGACATAGTCCACAAAACTAATGCTTTGCAAGGCTTTGACAGTTGACTTTGCACAGACTAGTGCTCATCCATTGTAAACAGTGTTTTAATTCAAATACTCAAGAAATTCCCCAGGCCAAACCCTTGGGAAGTGTTTGGCAACCCTAAATCTTATGCTGGAGATGATGAACATGTATTCAAGTTGTTCAGCCATACATGACATTCCCACAGGAGTCAGCAAGACCTGGATTTTTGAGAAAGAAGACTTCAACAAGAAAATTGCAGCTTCCCAAAGATATCTTAACTGAAGCTGCCTCTGCTACCAGCAAGACCAGAATGAGTGCTAATCCATTTGAAAAGGAAAACTGAAATTTCCAACATCTCCAGCTGCAGAGGGGGGGAGAAGCTCTCTTGCTATTAGCTGTACTTCAAACATTGACACACTTGTGGTAAAACTACTAGTAGTCGACACTCACAAATATCAACTCCCCCACCCCCTTAGCCTAGCAGTCAGGTGCTGCTGGACTGGCTCCTGTGCCTCTTTCTTCAAGACCAAAGAAGCCAAGAGCAGGCAGCTCTATGTGTGTGCTGACATCTGTGCCACACACAGGCTCCAGCTGCTGCTCAGGAAGGGTGAGGGTCTGACCAAGTCCTGTGTGCCAAACCCAAGAGGACATCTAGGTACCCCAAGGTTTGTCAGATAATGTTAGAAGCCAATATGATGACAACTGAATCAAACTCAAGAAGACACTGCTCCTTCCAGTTCAGGGACAGAAATGCCCATTACGCTGGCAGTATAATGCACTTCAAATATTCTCCCTGCAAGTTCAGCACTGATGGAGGAAAATTATTTCCCAGACATGATCAAGTATGAAAGTGCTGTTTATACCTTAAATTATCCAGGATCCTTACATGGAGAACAACCTGTGGGAGACACTGCTAAAGTCATTCAGACTTAATTTTGCACCAAACCCAAAACCTGTCACCTGGTAGTCAATTAACTACACATTTCTAATGATGCACACAAACAGCTACAAGGATTTTTGAAAGAAAAGGCAACCTCTGTGCCCAGGGTCCTTTGAGAGAACTATGTTTGAACACACAAACTTGCCTTCCAAAGCTACCCGTCTTTAACCCCACATGTTGGCAGTTAGGATCTCAAGGCACAAGTGTTGTGAGGAGGTCCTATGAGGAGGGAGGCCAAGCAGAGGTGCCTGCTATCAGTCAAGTCACCACACGTTAGCTAGCTACCAATTATCTGCTAAACTCCACTCACTAGTCAACTGACAATTGCAGGGTAATATGAACTTACTTCCATCTGATTTATAGCAACATGTCAAGCTAATAGAATCTTGCTTTGTGCTGGGATGGAAACAGCCATGCAGTCAACATGACTCAGCTGAGCTGTTGAACAAAAGCAATTCAAAGGTCACCTCTTTTTCCGGCGTCCCCGAGGATCCTTCCTGTAACAGTGGGGTGCGGCACCTTCACAGCATTACCAGGAGGTAACTATTAACTCCTTCCCCTATCCTGAAGGAAAATATATGAGAAAAAATTAGAAGAGAGTGTAATAAACCTGCTAACCATGAATCTTTTCTTCCCTGTGTCTCCCCTTCACATTCTGTATCATTGTGGTCATCCTCACAATTAGCCCCAGGACTAGTGTACTTAATTCGTATGTAACCTCTCCTAATTAATGTTGAAAAGAGGTGGAGCTGCTGTTGTAACAGCGAGAGGCAGTCTGTCACTAGCCACAAGATGCAAGATAAAAACCTAACAGGCAAAATTCTCCCACTCACTCTACCAAGGCCAGACAAAAATCTAAATATAATCAGTTTGAGGACATCTAACCTCATGTTACTCTGCTCCAACTGCAATGTTTGCCAATAACATGGAAAACTTAATTGTGTGAGGAGTGAAGACTCATTTGTACCATTTAAGATGCTAAGTCTTCATTAGACATTCCTAACTGTTAAAGAAGCCTGCTTTGTTCTAACCGGTATCCTTGACTGGAATACCGTATGTTACAATGCTTTGTATTTCAGATGGAGGCCTCCATATTTCCAGCTTGAAAACCAGCTTGACCTTCTCCCTACCTCCACTCTGGTGACAACCTCACTACTTTCCTCTGTAGACTCCAGGTTATAAAATGACAGCTTGATTATGAGCTACATTCAGTTGCACCTCCATCATGGAGAGAACTAACTGCTACGGCCTGACAAACATCTAATACAGGAGTAAGACAAAGTCTGCTGAACATGAAATGGAGTATCAAAATACCCTGTCTGAAAGGTGCTTCACAAGGACCGAGACTCTGACTGCCTAAAATTTTAACCAACTTCTATAAGGAAAGGAAAACCAGAATCAGTTTGCTGCTTGCAAAGGCATGTTACTAAGGCATGATATTTATTATACCTATACATATATAATAACAAAGACTTGTTTCTTTCTCTTCAGTTCTTCATTCTATTTCAAGAAAGAGAAGCCAAATGACAAAAATATATAATGAACAAGAAACCACTTGGCTCCAGCTGGGAAAACACCAGTGCTTACTGTTGCTAGAGCATATAACCCCAACAGATGAACTGGTTTCTGACTGGAAGCAACTCTGACTACCAGTCTCTTCCCAGGACCGCTGTGTACTGGTACTGAACACCTGGAACAGAGAGATCATCCATCCGGAGTGTACATATTTACACCGCTGATAGCTAGGCAATGCATATTCATTAAGGTTTCTAAAGCTGTTGTTTTTGGGATACATCTACTTTGTGCTCCACTAGTGCACTCCAGTATTGCTGTCCACAATACCCACAATTTAACAGGGGCAGTTTCAACTGCAAGCCCCTTCTTGTTACAGCTCATGAACATTACCCAGGACTGTCACTACTGAGTGTGTGCCAAGCATTAGCCAACTATTTCCCAGCTATAAAAGAGGAGCGATAGGACACTGAACCCCGTCAAGAGCAAGCATAATTCCAGCATCCCCTTCTTTACCCTGCAGCCCTACTTCCACCACATATGTGTTTAATGACCTGTCTAACAGAGCCCAGAAATGGTGAGGTCTAGCATGGGAACACAGGCAACCTTTGCTCATTTTTTTATGGTTTCCACCTGTGTTTACCTGTCCTCACTTGTCCTTAGCCACTCTAGCTGGTTATTTAAACCCTGAACCCACACAACAGCTCTGCAAAGAATTAAGAAAGGCCACATTTGTTACTGATGCAGCTCACACTTACTGATGCCCAGCCACAGCTTGTAGTAGGAAGAACTGTTCTTCCTCCTTGGACTGAGCATCTTCTGCATAAGGTTGAGATGCTTCCACATGAGTGAAAACTCAGTTTAGAGAAATTCTCAGTCTCATCTGCACCTAAATGAACGCATTAACTTTTCCCTTCCCAGCACAATATATATATGCCAGTTTCCTTGCTCAGATTTTCTAATGCCACCCCAGCCATGCTCTTCCTGATTCCTCCAAGGGCCACCCCTGCCTCTTGCACATGGGCTACCAGCAGTCATTCCTTCCACACCCATATGAAGCAACCAAGGTTGTCCATGGCTGTCTTTTGCAGTAGTTTTCCACAGCAAGGATGCTACAAAACTGGTTGAAAGGTTATATCAACCTTTGATTCTTCCTAAGAAAGGAGGAAACAGGAAAAAAAGAGTGCTGGAGGCAATTCCACCTCTATGAAGACTTTTCCAGATGTGAGACAGTGACCATACAGACCGAGCATGTATCCATGTGTGTGCAGAATTTTTTCTAGGTAGCTATACCAAACCATGTTAAAACATGTCATAGTGGCTCAACCCAAACAAGAAGAGAAGCAGATATGTAGCACCATTGCAGGTTACCTACTCAGTTTATTCCCTCAGCCTCTTAGGCAGTCCTGGCAGCCTCTTACTGAGCTTAGCTGGTCAGACATCTTCCAGAATGCAGTTTATCCCATTTAATGCTGCCTGCAGGATGTCTGCCACACATACAGCCCCACGAGTGACAGCAGTGTGGGTGTGTCAGACCTATTCTTAGCATCTCCCATCCGGTCTCAACAACTAAATGGGTCAAACATTTGTGAAAAATATGAAGGTTGTTTAAGGTCACTATGCTGGAAGTCTGGACCAAGTTTCTTCTCTTGTGACAAAAAAAAGGCTCCAGAAACAAAGGGAAAAAAGAGACAATGCAGAGCAGAGGAAGGGAGTCTATTAAGAAGATGCCCTTCAAAAAGCTGGTGATATCTCCAAATGCAGATGGTAAAAATAGCAACCTATGGTTCATAAAATGCCAACATAACAAAGGCTCAGGTAAAGATTCAAAGAACGGTGTGATCAAGTAATAATCTGACTAATAAATCATCTTTCAGCATGTTAGACAGGAAGCCCATAGGATGAACAGACTATCAGACTGACAGAAGATGCATTCAAAACAAAAAGTTAAGGAAATTCTTCACACCAGCCTGGAGAAGCTTGTACTCTGGAATCTCTCTTTAGAAACAGATTATGTCCTGTGTTCTCTGCAAAGTAAAGGTCAGCAGACCAGAGTTTGATTTCATTAATTCTTCTATTACCACCTGCCAAGGTCAGGTAATATTCACCCAAGCATTCAAAAAAACTCCTTCAAAGTGGAGCAGGAGGAAGGGGAGAAGTTTCCCATCCTGGAGACTGTGACTTGTGAGGGCAGCTACGAAGAATTGTTACTACCATGAAACTTGATCTGGTTCTCAAGATGCTACTGCCCCACATATAAGGTAGCTGGCAAATCAGAGACCGTCAGCATATGTCAATAAACACAAGAGCAGAAGTAGGACAAACACAAAAATGTCTGTCAGGTTCTCAGCTAAACCTCAAGAGGGAATGAGATGAAAAATCTGAGGTCTGCAAACCTCAGCAGTCTGCCTAGAAAGGTGGCAAGCAACCAAACATGCCTCCAAACCAGCAGGGGACCATGCAGTGAGATAGTTTTAATCACTCTGTATTTTCTGATATCTCTGCCAACATTTCTCGGCACCTATAGCCAGAACAAGCCTCACTCTTTCTCAAAAGAAAAAGGAAGCACCTCCTCTCTGATTTTTGCTCCTTAAGATAGCATGACACACAGGCAGAGATATTACACTGGAGAGGAGCCATGACTTAACCACCTGCACACCAGGCTTAAGTTCCAGCACTTGTAAAATTATCAAACAATTGCAAGTGCTACAGACATTTAGTGAAATTAAAAGCAATGAATTTACACTGGGTTTTTGCACATTGTACAATTATTACCTTGCTGCAAGATATGAATGTGGCAAACAACTTTGTAATATTTATGAAAAGTATAAAGCAGTTGACAATCCGGCTTTAAATAACAGGGCAGTTCTAGGCTGACATCACTGTTACTTATAACTGGAGGGAATTTGTTTCCAGCTGTGGCAACACTGCAAAAGTCCTCACTTAGGATGTTGCAAAGCAATCAGCAAATGGGCCATAAAAACAAGAATCTCCCAAGGACATAAACTCCTGCACAACTCACAATGGCCACTAAGAAATAAGCTACCACATTAATTAAACCTGGATCACTGTACAATGCAACTGTTCTGGTCCTACCGAACTTACACTTAGATGACTACATTACAAAGCTGTAGAATATGCAACAAGCATATCCTTACAGTATCTCCTGTGGCAGATGTCCTGATCATCAGACTATATCCACTTCTAGTATTTCCATTTTTCTTTTGAACTACAACTGAAGTAGCAGATCTGGTTTTGGATCTGCACCAGACTGGTATTATACCCATCCTATTTGGTATGGGAAGAAAAATACCCCACAGCCTGTTTTTTTTAATGGGGAAAGTCTTCTTCCTCTGTATTTACCCTCAATAGTTTGATGCCACCACACAAAAAGAAGATGATATTTACACCTGTACTGATGACAGGCTAGAGTTTGAACTCAGGTCTTCTAGATACAAAAGAACTCTCATGAGTGAAGTGATCAGTGACACAGCCAAGACCACTGACCAAAAGCCATTCAGATAAAGACCCACATAAACCCAACTTCTTCAACCTCACTGCACACAGCAGGTATTTTGAGAAGGCAGCAAAAATGCTGACTTTGGCTCTGTGAGCCATGCTAGCCATCCAGACAGAGAGCAGGAGCTAGGACAGGCATGAAGGTATTGCTTAATGGCAAAGCCTCCGATCCTAGAATAAAGCAAAAAACCCTTGGTCTGTTAATGCACCAATAGTGCCTAGTTTCTAACTTGGAAGAATACCAAGTCCCACTCTCCCATGCAATAGCAGAAGGGAAAGCCATCGCAGTGCACTGTTCCGTGGCAGCAGGTTCTCAGGAAGGCAGTGTCTGGGGCTGCCAAGCAGCCTGCCTGCACGTTGTCTGCTGCCATTTGTAAGCTAAGGTGACCTCCCTAGCTGCATATGTCTAGATGCCTCTGGAGTGGCAAGCTCTGCAGAAATTTGAGAAACTTTTCAACTTAAAAAGACAAATTTCACCAGAAAATAACTTCTTAAGAAGGAAAAGCACAGTGCCTATGCAAAATAAGAAAGGAAATAAAACAGATGTATAGGCAGATGTCTCCTAAGAAACTTCTCTCCCTTTGCAGGTTTGGTTCTGGCCACTCTTGTGGGTTTCTGGATTGCAGCAAATCCTGTACACTCCCTGCCCCAAGGAAGTTGTTGTTTCTATCACAAGAGGTGTGGTGACCCGTTCCCCAACTCTATAGCATCTCCACATCAGTGGCAAGCTCCCAGGGCTCTGGCATCCCTTTCACCACTTACCAATCAAGCAGAGATTATGTCCTAATCATTAGGTTTCATGACCTTGTACTGTTTCCCACTTTCTTTTGGAAAAGCCAAACTTCATGTTCCATGGGATGCCTTAACACTGCCCATATTTCTGTACACAATCTAACTCCTTCCATTTAAGAGTTTTTAATTCACTGGCAAAATTAAACTACCTGGATGTGATGTGATCTGCTCGAGGAACTGAAACCTGTACTTTCACAAACAATTCCATAAGCACTGTAAGGTGGCTGAGCCACAAAATAGGGCCTGTGCACTCTCCCACAGAAAAAGGGCAGCTGAGAACTAATGGGTCCACAAAATATAGGAAGGTCTATTCCAAAGAGGGACAGGTGTCATCCAGCCTTCCAAGATGAGGCAACGACACTGACCAGGGATCAAATCTGAATGTTCCTGGCATCCTGTCATAGCCTCCTCATCAGACTTAAGACTAGAAGATAGCTACTGAAGTTGAACAAAATATTCTGTGGCCACATCTCAAAATTGCAGGCATGACAAGGAAAATAAGTGGAAATTATTAAGCTGAACGGAGTAGCTCAGATACTGAATTTTTTTAATGCTTTTGCCATGTAGAACAGTTTGGAAAAAAAACAGATCAGGAATAACCTTGAGAGAAGAAAAAAAATCTTCTTCCCAAAGCAAAGTTATTTTTGTTGCTCTTTGGATTGTCAAGTTTTCATCTAATATTTCCACGTTTGAAGCAACTATAATACCCAATGAAGCCATAATTATGATAATTAACCTATCATATACACATAATTATTATTTCTACTTCAATACTTGGAAGAATTACTAACATGTTGCTACATGACAAATTTAAAAAGAACTTCAAAAGCAGCAGTTAGTAGCTTATAAAATAAACCAGGAAGCAATTAAAACAGTTTAACTCATTGCAAAGACTACTGTCACAGAAGGGTATATTTGGTCTGGTTGGGATGGAGTTAATTTTCTTCACAGCAGCCCATATAGTGCTGTGTTTTGGATTTGTAACCAAAACTGTGTTGATTACACACCAGTATTTTAGATATTGCTGAACAGTGCTTGCACAGCAACAAGACCTTCTCTGTTTCCCACTCCACTTTTCTGCTGATTCTCTCCCTCGTCCTGCTGGGTAGGCCTGAGCTATCAGATGGTGATTAGATGCTGGTGAGGTCAGTTCTTCTCAGAATCACACAAGACAGACAACCCAAAGAATCAGGAGTCATGTAGGTCAGATTAAAGAAAATTTAGGACAATTCAGGGGTTTGGAAAAAAAACCCTAAATGTGATTTGAAAATTTATTGTAATAGCTAGGGATTTCAAGAGCAGAGAGCAAAAAGAACATGTAGTTTTCCAATACATCACAAGCAGGCTGGCTGAATGGTTTCTAAACTACCAGGACAAAGACAAAGCAGAAAAAGTCAGTGCAGTGACACTGCATATTTCTGCATCTGCTTTCAATTTAGGAGATGTGGGACGGAAGATCCTCAGGCATGTGTTAACTCTTTTCAAGAAAATGCAAGGTGCTTCTCAGAGTGAGGAAAAGAGAGACAAAAGTCAAAGCACAAAACCCCACAAATATACTCATTTGGGTCCCACAATTCATGTCTGAGGAGTCTGAGACCTGCAAAAGTGTCCTAAAAATGAAACATCAGAAACAAGCAGACAAGTGGAGCTTGTGACCCAACGGTGCTGACAAGCTGAAAACCACCCTGCAGATGAAATTAGACCCACGTATTATGACTCATCAAATAATTGCCCAGCAAGCTGTGCCTGAAAAAAACATCTCAGCATGGAAGAATTTCTACACCTGGGTCAGAGAAGGTGAACTGTACTCAGTTGCCTTGCTTTGCAGCAGAACTTGTCCCTGGTGCCTTGCAGAGAAAGCCAGGTGGCAGAGGAGGAGCAGAAGGGAGACCAAACAAATGGCAGTTCACAGTACAGCTGCAATGAGCTGCAGAAGCAGATTAGTCCAACAACGGACTAGGGTTGAGAAGAAAAGGCTAAGTCATATTTCATATGTATCAACACAGAGCTGTTTTATGAGTAGATGCTCCCAGAGAACATCTGAAAAGCTAAGCTTTTCAGGACTGAACCACCATTGCCTTCATCTCAAATATATTCCATTACCTGCTCCCATGACAACTCTCCTCTGGGACAAACCCTGTAAAGGCACAGCAGTTGCCTAAGGTCCCTCCTTCTCTCTCTGACACACGTGCTGTCTCCCTGACAATCACGGTGTTTCATCAAGACTTAGCAAGCCTCACAGGAAGCCTTGCCACGCAACTGGCACCTCAGCTCCCAGCAGCAGGACTCACTCATTAAGAGTTAGCTCACATACATTATCCAGGCAAAGCACTGTACTGCAAACACAGACTGTACAAGGAGAGGGGCTTATCTGCATTGTATCCTGGTTTAAAATGGTGGGAATTATTTTAGGGGAAGGTGTAGGAGGTGTATACATAACTAGGGAAACTTAGAGGCTCCAAATGTGCAGAAGCCTTTTAGGACATAATTTAAAAATCTAGAGGGACATATGCACAGGCTGAGAAGTGCTGTCATAAATAAGAAACATTTCTTGAATACAATTCATGGGCAATTTCCTGAGAAGGATGAACAATTCTTTGAGCTTCAACTTTTTCAGTGCTATACCGAAACCTACTGTATGAGATCAAGGCTCCTAACACATGCAATCCTGTCAATACTCATTCTGATCACTGATTCAGAGTCTAATCATTTTCTTCCACCATTTAACCTCCTACCACTTGTCTGCTGTAGACAGGGTATTTCCTGGTAATTTACTTTCATTTCTTTAACATTTATGGTGATGCAAAGTATGAATCCTACTTCTAAAACTCAAACACAATAGAATACCCACCCTCACAGTATCTGAGTTCTTATTAATTGCCCAACCTGTTCTTCCAAGTTTCAGCTACATATAGTCTAAAGCTTCTGTAAATAATCAATCAGGAGCAGTTAAACTGTAGTTGACTGCGCCTGTGGTGGAAGAGCAATCAGAAGACCCAGCAATATCCTTTCAGCCTCAGCTTCTATTATAGCTCTACTGTCTATCTATGAAAATGCATAGTTTTGCTATCTGACTCATGATTCTAAGCATCCGGGGAGAACAACACAGATGATAACCATTTGATAAACAAGCAAACTCACATTAAAAAAAATTCCGAAACTTAAAATAATAGAAACAGGACACAGAATGAGCAAGTCTAAACTCCAATCCTATGAAGCATGAGTATTCCAGCAGCCCTAGAAACAGAAAAGCATTGTGGTTTAAAAATAGGGTGTGATACCAGATAACAGCAGTGATTCACCGGGAAGACAATGAGAGTACAAAAGCAAGAGACAAGCCAAAACCTGCACTGTAATGACAACACACAGAGTCACAGCCTTAACATCTCCTCTGGTGCTGGAATGAGAGGTTAAGAACAGGGCAACCTATTTCATGAGTAGAAATCATAGGAAAAACTACAGCCATCACAGAAGCAAAAGCCATCACAAACACTAATGGCTATTACCAGCTTATCTACTGACAGGGATGCACACTGCAGCCATCTGCAATCAGATACAGTAAGCCACTTCTTAAATCAGCACAGCTTTTGTAATTAAAACCAAGACATTTAGTCACAGCCAAGAGTCTGACCATAAAGACTACAGATGCACAGATGGAACAATACTGGGAGCAAACCAATTTCCTGCCACTGTAAAAAGTGCATATATGTCTCAACCTGACCATTATCCACATGCTTGTGTGTGCAGAAAATGACAGTAACTCCTTATGCAATTGCTAATGCCTATATACACACTGCCCTTTTTTTATGAACAAACATAACATTTGGTCCCATTCAGGTTACTTCATGGTTTTGGGCTCAAGAGATGGATACATATGTAACCTCTACCCAAAACCAGATATGCATGCCAATTAAGCATTTCTACAATGATGAGATGGAACTACATTTTTTCTTTGCTGCTCCCTGACTTTCAATTCCCTTTGAGAATTTCTTCAAATAGTCTGTGTCTCTGAGCAGCTGCTACTTTGAGCCTGGTTTCTTAAAGAAAGACTATTAATGCAGACAGTGTCTCCAAACAAACTCAACATGCTCTGAAATTTTAAGAACTTGGAGGGAAGGGTGGGGAGCAGAGTAGGAAGAGAGGCTGCAGCCCCTGTTGAGAAAGACATTTTGCTCACACCTTGTTAGACACCAGAAACTCTGCTAAAGACAGGTGGCTGACTGGGTTTTGGTTAGGCTTCCCAGAGAACAACTTATTAACAGAAAACCCCCTACAAAGTCACCAAACACAGGCTTCCTTCTTTCTCTAAAGATGACTTCCCAGGAACATTATCCCAATGATTACATTGTCTTTAATCAGACCTCCAACCCTGAACAGCTCTCTACAGATAGAAACTAAGCAGAGGATGTTCAGAACTGTCAGCATGCTGAAGCCTTGCTATGCTTGGCTCCAACACAGAGATGTGGAAAAGGGGACCTTTACAGTCTGGTACCTAAATAGCCTCTTTGGCAATTCTTGTTTGAAAGTCTGTGTTATCAGAAAGGAACATCCACCACATTTCTTCCTCAGGACAGAACAGAGGAAAAATACACTGGCACAAGACATTCTCTTCACAATGTTATTGAAAGCTATCTGTCCACTGTGTACAGCTTTAAACTATGCTGCTGCCAATGGGTGTGAATACTTAATGTGTGCAGAGCACTGGACGCTATTTTTGTGGCCAAAAAAATTCTTTGGTTCACATCAGAGTGCTATTCATCTATTTTGAGGTAAGGTAAGGTAGGGCTATCTAACTAATGATAGGGTCTATCATAGTACCATGTAGACACCTAGTCTTGTCAAGCTTGTTCTTTAAACCCCTGTCTAATTGGGCTAGACAGTTTGTATCACACAGTAATTGTTCATACACTTCCAGTGAGGTGACAGCTAAGAAGAGAGCTATACTTTCAGCCACTATAAATCACAGCAGAGGGGAGTGAGTAGAGAATACCAAATATATACCTCACCCCTTCAGTGCAGCAGAGCATGTAAGCTGAGCTCCAAGTATAAGGATCATTGACAGTAAAGAGTAAAACAATTCAGCAAGGACCATAAGACCATGCTTAAGTTCAGGTGTCTGGCTAGGACCTCATGGCTACCATAAGGCTTAGGCAAGAGCTGTCAAAGTTCTCTAAGTGTCCAGCTGAACTCAGGCCAAGCAAATGCAAATGTCAAAAACAGATCTGAGAAATACATCTCAGGGATGACCTTAATTGCAACCTTACATGCTCTCTTGTTTCCCGGGAAGACAGACACTGCACAAGGAACAAAATTTACCACTTGAAGTATCACCCCGAACAAATCTTGCCATCTCCACACAAAGTCTAGCTATGCCAAGCAGCGCTTTCATGCCAGTGATCTCGAGTGGATCCTGCATTTCCTTTCCTCTAGCCATAACCACTGTAGACCACGTTTCTGCAGCCAAGAAAATGGTCTAGAATCAAAATGTGCCTCAAACGCAAGATGCTGCCACCTCCTGATGCAATAGAGGACTGACCTAGAAACCCACAGAGCTGTACTGGGTCGTAGCTGGACTGAGCACATCTAAACACTACTCACTGCTGCCAAAAGGGGGACAGTCGTCTCAGCCCTGTGTTCGTTCTGCCTCTTGAGAGCCATTTCAACTCACGATCTGGAAAGTTATTCAGAAAAGAAAAACTAAACTTTTATTTCAGATCAGCAATTTAAATCGCGTCAGTGATGACTATGAGAACTGGGGGCAGCACAACTGAAAGCAAGGAACAGGTGAGATAGAAGACAGGATCACCACATCCTGCAGCAGAAACATACTGACCACCTCAGCTGTATCATCTAACTGTACTTTAGGGGATTTGAAAGGGCAAGTGATGGAAAAACAGTCTGCTCTCTAAAGAGGAAGTGCTCAAAGAAGGGAAAATTGCAGAGAGGATTATGAAATGCAGATTCTTCAGGTCTCAGCAAAACTAGAATCAATGGAACCATTCAACAAACTCAGCCTTGCCCTAACTTGCCTGTCACTGAAGTGACTATTCAGCTCTCCAGGGTCAGTCTCTCTCACAACATAAACTTCCAAAAGCATTTCTCAGGTTTGATTTATCTATTTATTTTGAAAAATCCTCACCCTCCTTGAAATCCAGTGCAAACAAATAGATATTGCCCTTGACACTATCGGCATGAGAATCACATTACCTAAGGGTCTGAGGGGGAAGGAGGAGGAAACCTAAGAGGAAAAAAAACAGGCAATGAACACAAACAGGAACAACAATGGGAAAAAGCAGCCAAACTCATATCTTTTGGGAGGCAGAGGAAAAGCTTGTTGCCTTCCAAGAACTTAAGTTTCCCTTTTTTTTTCCTCCCCCCTTCCTCCACCTTAATAACTTGCTAATTAAAAAAAAAATTTAGTAATACTTCTATGGAGTTTCCTGTTTACACAGCAGTAACTCTGTGAGCCAATAAACTCAGTCCAGAATACAGTAGTTAGCTTGTAAACAGGAAGCACACTACTGCCAGTGCACCCAGGCACAGGAACAAGAAGCACACAGAAGTTATACTTGTGCACTAGCACCTCCTGCAGCTTACTTCAAGTGCAAATCAGAAATTAAATCAACTAATAATTTATGGATATCTACGCCAGCAAGAGTTTGCCAGCGCTCTCTGAAGCTTTCTTGAAAAATCACAGCTTTTTTTGATTGTAAACATCTTCCATGGGCTGACATATCCAAAAGATTTTCAGGCATCACAGGGTGGCTTTTGAAAGGCTTTTAGGCATAAGCAAATTAGAGCAAGGCAGAAGAAATTTTTATTCCAACCTGCACTTCAGTGTTTTGGGGTTGTAAGTAGGTGACAAGTGTTAGCACACATACATTCTGAAACGTATCAGACTTTATGGAAGTAGTACACATGGTAACACCAGCCAAACATATGGGTGTATCAGTAGAGAACTAAATACCAGGATACAGCTACATGGATGGCTCCCTGTGGACTTGCAAATCTGCCTTTTGAGAAGAGCAGGAGCAGTAACAAGTCTTCTCATCCACTCTACCAAATCTCCAATTTGGAAGACAAATTCCAAATCTGTGGACTTTGCAATTTAATCTTAGACGTGGTAACCTACTTTACAAAAGTGATAGTCCCACCACATCTTGGTTCTCCACAGTTCCAAGTTATACAGACTGCCACAGGCCTAAAAAAAAAATAATTGCAAAACTACACCTCTCAAGCAATCAGCAACCATCCCCACTAGGCCCTTGACAGACAGCAGAATGCCTGGACATAAAAGCAATCCCAGAGCTGTCTCTAATTGTTCTTAGTCACCCTAGTAATTTCTCGGCAGTGGCCAACCTTTAATAGACAGTCTTCAAAGAATGTCCATCAGCAGTTACTTGCACAAAAAAACAAGGACAAATGAGCTAATATTAGGATGTTATAAAGATGATTTTAAAGGGAGAACTTCCAAGCAGCTGTAGTAACCTGGTTCTGAAAGGCATTCAGAAGACACCAAGGGAATTCTTCAACATTTCTTTAAAACAGGTTTGGGCAAAGCAATTAGCCATCCCTGAAAATAACTGTGGCACAGCAAGATCTAAAGGAAAACTCACTACCAAGCTTAGCTTTTTTCTCCCTCCTTCCCACTGGGATTTGCTATATTGTAACCTACGTGGGAAGCCACAGCTACCAGCTGCTTTGCTGCACTATGGAGATTGTTGCCCTCTAATTCTTGAACAAGAGCCCATCAATAACAAAACATACAAATGGTTAAGGCTGAAAGGAACCTCTGAAGATGATTTAGTCTATCTAGAGCCACTACACCCTTGAGAAAAGCATCAGTAGCTGTGCTCACTTGCAGACATCCTCCCCTCCGCAATATGCTAGAGTAAAGGCGCTAGACTCATTCTACGAATATGTGAACTTTGTACCAAAAGGGCCATGATTGGCTTGAAAGTACAGCCATATCCAAAGCTGACTTGGTGCACCTGCAGATCCAAAGAGAAAAAACTGGCAGGCACTGTCTCCGTATGTGTCCTTCCCCTTAACTCGTGTTAACAGCACCATCTAGTGCATTAGATGCTTCCTTAAGCTAGCCAACAGCTGCTGTGCTGACCAGATATTTTTAGCAACCTGTCCACTCTGGGAGCACTGGCAAACACACCAAACACCACGAGTGAAGCATCCTGGAACTGGATTGTTCTGGAGGAAGAAATCTGAGGCATTGAGTTGACTGGTTGCACCTATCAAGGCTACTCTAGCTAATAATTGCAGCCTTAAAACAAGAAGTATCCTGTAGTCTGCAGCATTAATCACCTTGCTATGCCTTTACTCCAGTTTGAAAAAAAAAAAAAAAGGCAGGTAGAGCTTTTGTAACAATAACATGTCAGCTGATAGGATATAAACTGTCATAGTGGACAAAACAAGCTCCTACTTTAGAATTGCAAGTTACACACAGCCCTAATCATAGAATCACAGAATCATGGACATTGGAAAAGACCTTCAAGATCATTGAGTCCAACCTTTGACTGAACACCACCATATGGTTTATGCCAACTAAACCATAGCACTAACTGCCATATCCAGTCATTTCTTGAACATTTTGAGGGATGATGACTCCACCACCTCTCTGGGCAGCCCGTTCCAATGCTTAACCACCCTTTCTATGAAAAAAATTCTTCCTGATGTCCAAACTGAGCCTTCCCTGGTGCAGCTTGAGCCCACTTCCTCTTACCCTATCGCTGTTTGCCTACGAGAAGGGGCCAACCCCCTTACCCTATCACCGTTTGCCTACGAGAAGGGGCCAACCCCCACCTTACTACAATCTCCTTTCACGTAGTTGTAGAGAGCAATAACGTCTCCCTTGAGCCTCCTGTTGTTTTAGGTAAGCTAAGGGTTCTCCAGGAGTATGCTGTGGAACACAGTATCAAAGGCTTTACTGAAGTCCAGGCAGACACATCCAAAGCCTTTCCCTCATGCACTAACTGGGTCACCTGGTCATTAAAGGAGATAAGGTTGGTCAAACAGGACCTGCCTTTCCTAAACCCACACTGTGGACCTGATCCCATGGTTGTCCTGTATGTGCTAATAAACTGCTGAATGCCACTTAAGTGGCCAGGCTTCTGTTGAAGAATGGTTAAGGGAACAAGGGCACAGCCCCAAGAACATGTTGTACAAGCAAGGCCCTGGGAGCTTTGAATATATAACTATGTGTCAGCATAACAGTATAACTTTGTAAACTCAAGGGCAGGCTGTCCTTGAGTTAAAGACAAACAACTAAAACAGAACTGAGATCCAGGAGAATAAAGAATTCTTAAGGTTGTAACCGCAAGTAGGAGGAGTATACCAATGTAACCTTTAGAGCTTGGCCAATGATAAAGCGATTAGTAGGCATAATTATCATGTACTATGTAAAGGGGAACTTAGCTAATAATAAAGTTGAAGCTTGCTTTATCACTCACACTGAGTCGGCTGCTTGCTTCCCCGCGCGGCATACCCCTACAGGCTCCTTCATAGCCTGCCTGAGATGAAGTGGTAAAGTTTTCACCTAGGTTATGGTAAGAAAGAATGATATGCTAATCCCAAATTTATTCTAAAAATAATGTGGATGGATAAAGAACATATTTCAAAGACTCACAGAATGGTCTGGGTTGGAAGGGACCTTGATGATCATCTAGTTCCAAACCCCCTCCCATGGGCAAGGATGCCATCCACTAGATCAGGTTGCCCAGAGCCCTGCCCAACCCGGCCTTGAACTATTCCAGGGATGGGGCAGCAACAACTTCTCTGGGCAACCTGTTCCAGTGCCTTACCACCCTCACAACAGAGAATTTTTTTCCTAACTGATTCAAAGAAATCGACTCAACAGCATGATACTGTTAAGCAAGAATTCCTTTAGTGGTGGCACTCGGTATGTGTGGGATCTCTCCTCATAACACACCCTGGCTCCAAACGGGACAGTTTTTCTTTTCACAAATCATGCATAGTCATTAGGTTTCTAGGAACTCATGCATGCATGCTAATGACTCCTTAGAAATCATTATAATATCCCCTCCCCCTTGCACCTGCACAGTTAATTGAGGTGGTGGTCGTTGAAGGTCCTCTGTGACCCTTGATGGTCGTCCCATAGTCTTCATCACTTGTCCGCTAGCTGAGCTGTCCTGTTGGGCACATGTGCACCCCTTCTGGTCATCTTTCCAAACCTCAGAGCAGGTTCTAACCGGTGTTGGCATCCTAGTTCCTCAGAGGCATGTTTTATTAGTCCCTTTTGGCCTTGCACTTATCTTCTTTGCTTTGCAGAGACACTGAGGGTTGCAGTATATCTTCACTGGTGCAGACATTACAAATTTCTAGGAGTTTAGGTTTTGCAAAAGTAGCAGACAGGCCTTGAGCAGAAACTTACAGCTACAACTATGGTTAAAAGTGTGGCTAACATCAGTTACAACTATAGTTTCAAATATGAGTCTCTAGCCCAGCTCCCTGTTAAAAATTATTTCATTAACCATAGGTTTAGGGTTACCTAACCTTTCAATACCCTAACCCCAAATTTATTTTAAACACAATTTGGATGGATAAAGAACACATGTTTCATATTGCATAGACTCACAGAATGGTTTGGGTTGTGTCACCAAAATTGGGAGGAAGAGTCCTTAACACCAATTTAGTATTAAGAACAGGCATTATTTACTGGGGTGTCAGGTGCATGGGGGATCAGTCTGCCAAGCGTGTGTAAAACTTCAGTCCAAAAACTTAAGTCGTTTATACACATATATCATAAAGATTTGGTTATTTCCGTACATGTTGATTAATCATTTCCCCAAAATCATTATCCTAACCTCATTATAATATGGTACATGCCCACGGAGATCCTGGGGGGATGCTTTTGTAACCACCTTGTGGCTTCGCTTGTGAACTTCTTATCCTAACCTCATTATAATATGGTGCATGCCCAGGGAGATCCTGGAGGGATGCTTTTGTGACCACCTTGTGGCTTCGCTTGTGAACTTTGGCTGCCCTCCCTGTGCTTCTTCTAGTCCTTTTATTTCCAGGCTTTTGCCTAGGCCAGGTCTACACACTGATTACATCTTTGTTCTCCTATCTTCTTGTTCCATCCATCCATCCATCCATCCATCCATCCATCCATCCATCCACCCATCCATCCATCTTCTGGGTCCTGCCCAGGGAGCATGTCATGTCTTTCTTGTCTAAAACACACAGTTTCCCCTTTCTAGCCCAGTAAGCACGTCTTATACACATGGCTTTAATTACTATCCAAAACATACAATCCCCCCTTTCTAACAAGTTACCCTGTCCTATCCACTTTGTTTTAACTGTCTCAGAGCACAGCTCTCTGATACACTTTAATAACTGTCCAAGAGCACAGTCCTCTATTTCTAAGTCTTGTCTAAAACACACAGTTTCCCCTTTCTAGCCCAGTAAGCACGTCTTATACACATGGCTTTAATTACTATCCAAAACATACAATCCCCCCTTTCTAACAAGTTACCCTGTCCTATCCACTTTGTTTTAACTGTCTCAGAGCACAGCTCTCTGATACACTTTAATAACTGTCCAAGAGCACAGTCCTCTATTTCTAAGCTAACCCTTCACTGTCAGCTGGAAAGGACCTGAATGACCACCTAGTTCCAACCCCTCTCCCACAGGCAGGGATGCTATCCACTAGATCAGGTGGCTCAGAGCCCTGTCCAACCTGGCCTTGAAACTCACAGAATGGTTTGGGTATGGGTTTACTGCCCACAGGGATGGGGCAGCAACAGTTTCTCTGGGGAACCTGTTCCAACACCTCACCATCAAAAGAACTGAATCTAAATCCCTCTGCAGAGGGACCTGGATAGGC
>NW_008675564.1:0-7468 GCF_000695815.1 Acanthisitta chloris
TCACATCCTGAGTAACCTAACATTTTTGTTTGCAAGTAGAATTTCTTTTTTCGTTTTATGAATTACTCTGAGCTGCAGTCTCTGCTATACAGTGTGTACCTGCTAGAACATGTTATTAATATCTTCCTCTGCTTCTGACAGAGGGCCTGCAAACTTTTTCATAACCTTGTTAGATGATATTCATCTCACTTAATTTAGTGTGCCAAAAGGTATCATTGCTTACTCTGAGCTAATTGCCTTGTGCTTGGTCCCTTTGTATTCAGGAAAGAAATAAAGAGATCTAGAGGACAATTCTTCTCACCTATTATAGGTGCCTGTCTTTAGAGGAGTGGAGTACTGGCATCTCTCTAGTGGTTTTAGAAGGGGGTTACATGACCAATTCAGACTTGTATGTCCATCTTTTAGACTTCTTTCTGCCAGTTGATCTTCTGAATGGTATTACAAAATACAGCAGTCGCTGGGCTCAGCGGTGTGTGCCTGCTGCTGGAGCCAGACCGGAGAAAACACTTAGATCGAGTGATAATGCTGTTGGGGTGATATATTTAAAAGTGTGTCTAATGATAAAAACATGAGCTCTTCTTTGAGACTGAGATCCCAGATAGCCAAGAGACAAACCCTCATTCTGTAGTCCAGAGTGTGATGCACCAGACCTTCTCACCCTCTGCACCTCCCTGACAGGAGGTTGGAGTCAGGTGGGGGTTGGTCTCTTCTCCCAGGCAACCAGCAGCAGGACAAGAGGGCACAGACTCAAGCTCTGCCAGGGGAGGGTGTGGTTGGATATGAGGAAGATGTTTTACAGAGAGAGTGCTCAGGCATTGGAATGTGCTGCCCAGGGAGGTGGTGGATTCCCCATCCCTGGAGGTTTTCAAGCTGAGACTGGATGTGGCACTTAGTGCCATGGCCTAGTAACCACGGTAGGGTTGGACTCGATGATCTTTGAGATCTTTTCCAACCTGGTTGATTCTATGATTCCGTGATACAATGGGAACAGGAGAGACTGGCTCTGGAAAAGGTACAGGAGAATATGTAATTGTTTCCAAAATATAAATGTGTCTTAAAAAATTAGTTGAAGTAATTATTATTATAAGAAATATACAAATTGAGTATTGTTGATTTGGAGTCTGCCTGAATCAGTAAGGAATATAATCCATATGTGGAGGTAACTGGAGGTATTAGTTGCAAAGAATTGTCTTCCAAGATAGGTAAGGTGGCTAGATTTCTTCCAGTAAAGTGGGCATCCAGCTATTAGAAGTATGGAAAATCCTGCTGTAGGCTGATAGGAAGTTATCTTCTGCTCCTTCATTAAGTGATTATCTTTTGCCTTAGGTCACCATATTGCTTATATTTGCTGAAAGCAATCTATATGAAATAAAATATGCAGGACCACTTCCCTTTAATTGTTATATATGTGACATTTTAAATTGGATGGTTAGTGTGCTTCTTGAAGCAAGAGAAAAAGAATAAGAATCAACAATATTTAAAATGAGTAAACGCAAAGCATTGAGGAAGATACTCTTGATTTAAGTGGAAGGGGAAGGGGAGAGGAAAAAAAGAAAAACAATTATAGTCTGGAAAGTCAAACAAAGCATGATATTTTTTGTAAGTGTCCTTTTTTGGAGGAAAAGTTTTGAGTAGTTACTAAATACTTACTCAGCAGATTTACTCCTATATTGATTTTTCCTTTTCTTCCAAATAGTAGTAAATGACCACCATCTAGTGGCTGCCAGAGATTGTTCAGGCAAACACTTGCTTTCTGTTTCTGGACGGCCACACTGTAGTACAAAGCTGTAAATTATTTTGTTAATCTTTAGTTTCCATAACATGAATTCTCTTTGCAGGTGAATTACAGGAAAGATTTGGAAAGCCTACATGATCCAGCGTCTGATCTACCAAACCTGTTATATTTAAACCATGCTTTAAATATCAGCAAAATGCACAGCAATGTAAGTTGCCTTTTTAAGAATGACCTGAAAAATAAATATAATAAGGAATGTAGTATGTATAGTCACTGCAGGAAACATAAAGTTTTGGTACTTGCCTCATGGTCTCATATGTAGTAGAGTGCAGTATTGTAACCATAGGAGATGAGGGATGTAGTGAAGAAAAATGGGTTTCTAGAAAGAAATATTTCAGTTATTAGAATGAATAATATACTGTTGAAGAATCACACAGACTTCTGACATTGAGTATTTCTTCTTATATGTCTGAAACTTTTTGTGGTTTTTCCTTTGTTCTGAGATCTAAGATACTTCTTCCCTTGCAAATCTCATTTTGTGTAAGATCTTGCTTTCATCTGCAAGTCTCTGTACAGAAGTGACCATTATGCTAATATAATATTTGGCCTTCTTTGATGAAGAGCCTCTTCAGTGCTAGCTTGCCTGAGAGCTTCTCTGTCCCAACCTTTTTTCCCTCCTGAATGTCTGAGGCTCCTTGCAGTGGGTCAGATAACAGGCACATGTTCCATTCTGCCATGGAACACGTGCCCCTTGCTGGGGCTGGGGGTCTGACGTGTGATGGGAGTGGAGGTTCAGGTAGGAAGGAAGAGTGAGGAATCCCCTGACTTCTGGGCACTGATGAAGCTTCTCTGCCACTCCAAAAGCATCTCTGCTGCATGCATGGTGCCTGTGGGCTGCATTTGTCATCTTTACTCCAGAAAGCACAGAAGGCCTGCAGAGCTGCTGTGGAGAGGCACGAGGAGGTGGTGTTGGACAGGCAGATTGCATTGCAGCCAGCAGGAGTTGTGTTTCACACAGTTAGCTCTAATGAGTAGGAGTACTCTGGGTCATCTACTGAGTCAGTGCCTGCTTATGTCTAAAATTATTTCAATTATTAAACTGCTCTTATCTCAAATCATTAGTTTTACCCTTCTGATTCTCTCCCCCATCCCTCTGGGGTGGAGCATGGGAGCAGCTCTGTGGGGCTCAGTTGCTGGCTGGTTAAACCACAACAGGAATACATGTCATTCTCTCTGGCATAAACTATGGAGGCATCACATTTAAAACTATGACATGCACATAACAGCTAGTTCATCATTTTCTACACTTGAAATCTGTTTCTGTTGTAGAGACTTTGAGATGCTAATGAACGACAGACTAAAAAAAGTGAACTTAGAAGTACATCATTTTATGGAATAGGGTGAATAAATAGAATTTAAGGGATTGAATCTGCTGCTTGTAATTTAATGTAGAAAAAGGTTATGACATTTATCTCATTTGATCTTACAGAATTGTTTTTTAATTCCACTAGTAGAGGAATGGAGTAAAAGTATGAAATCAGTATCTGTAGATGGAGGTAATTTTCATTTGTTTCCACTAGAGAAGTGATTTTGTTTTGTGGCGTTTATAATTTTTTCCACTAGGAGGCAAACACAGACCATCAAATGTGTTTTTTTGCACTTCAAATGTAAACAATAATGTTTATTTTCTATCGAATGTAAACATTTGTATGTGTTCCTTTGAGCTTCAAATGTAAACAATTTATTTTCTATCGAATGTAAACATTTGACTTCTGGATTAGCAGGACAGGCATTTTCTCTGGGAACCTACAAAACTTATTTTATACCATATCCTCTATTTCACTTCATAGCAATATTTTAAATTCAAATTTGACAGCAGACCTCCTGAGCTGGGAGGCCTAAAATATAGTTTCTTCTGTGCTCTTTCTCCCATAGTTATTTTAAACAGTATTTAAATTGCAAAACCTTCTGGATTTTGTCTGTGAAAACATTCTTGGATATTTTTTGTTTCAGTATGAATATAAGAAGTCGTTTAAGCAAAACAAGGGCTTCTATCATTTCACCCTGAATACAGCTGAACAAATCTATCACAAAGAAAATGCAATGCTTTAAAATCAGATATATGCAACCACAAACACATCTTGCAAAGAGAAAAATGCAGCATTCTAACAGGGATTAAATCAGGCACAAAGCTGCATGGCAGATTAAGGTGATGTACAGTGCATATCTGATCAGAAGCACCCCAAGAGGAGAGGGGAGAGTGTTTTTGCAGGACCCAAACCTGGTGCAGAAGTCTGACAAATTCAGACATCACTATTTTGAAGAGACAAAAATATTAAAATGACACTACTCATTATGAATATAATATTTTGATATGTATTTGCTTTCCTTTATGGCTTGCGTGGAATATTCCATCTTATCCCACACTGATTGATTAAGTATATTTGCCAGTTTTAATGAAAAGAGTGTGAATGAATGTGTTCAGAAGGCTTCCTCAGGTTTCCAAACAAAGTGTATTTGCTTTGTGAGTTAGCATAAAGTTTTAAGTTGATGTCTTAACCCTGTGTCCTTCAATGTGATTTTGCTGCTAGCTTTAAGGTCATGGTCCCCAGGAGCTGTGAGGGGAATGTTGGTGCAAGACCAGACCTTATGGAGGGAGCAGTTTTCCTTTCCTTCTCCCTCCTGCCTGAGCCTGAAACAAAGACCTGTGGGGCCTGGCTGTGAAACAGATTTTGTTGTTGTTACAGTAAATATGTTGTTTTATGGAAACATGGCAGGGGATCCTATTAAAAAGCTGCCAACTGTTCAGACATAGGTAATTTGGCCAAAATCACACAATTACTTTAAGGATTGTGATTTATGCTCTTTACTCTTGCTGTCTTCAAAGTTCACATTTTATAAGTCTGACATTTTGAAGAAAAGGAATAAATGATGCCAGAAAAAAAATTACCTTATCTAGCTGTCCTATTTCTCCAACAGGTTAAATTTGAGAGGAGTCTTCCAAGTCAAAACCTCTAAGGAGTATGGCTAAGATAGGATTTGTCTGTTGCAGAGGCAAGCATTCAGTGCTCACATTCCCTCAGCTGTTAACAGACTTCATTTTAATTTTCCTAGGTCAAATACAGAGAGAATTATGAGAAATCGAAAGGCAGAACAATGCTGGAGTTTGTGGATACACCGATGTATCAAGTTTCAAAGGAGGCTCAAAAGATGCAAAGTGATGTAAGTAAAAAAGTGTGGTTGAACTAGAAAAATTCAGATCAACAGAGAAAGTTACAGACAACTTGTATTCAGGCTAAGAAACTGGATGAAGCAGAGCATAAAAATGTTATAAATTGGTAGAATTATACTGAATAGTTATCTCTGCTATTTTGTAGCTCAGTTTTTCCTTCAGATTAGTTGTTTTGTTTTTTTCTCATAAAGCCATTGGTGCTAACACTGGACAGAGTTTGTATGTAGTATAACTTAATAGAGAAGAAGCTCAAGAGGTCATCTAGATCAGAGATTACTGATTTTTTTAACTCTTCCCTTTGATTCCATCTTTGGTAAGGGATGGTTCTGATGTGGGAGCAGGTGAAACCACAAAACCCAGTCTAAGCCCATGCCTTAACTGAAATGTACTCCTGCCTGTTCAGCCTGGGCAGCCAACAGGGGGAAGGCCTGTTCCCAGAGCAGCACTGGCTATCCTGTGTCAGGTCATAGAATCATAGAATTTTAGGGGTTGGAATGGACCTTACAGATCACCCAGGCCCAACCCTTCCTGCCACCTCCTGACTGGATCAGGTTGCTCAAGTTCTCATCCAGCCTGGCCTTGAACACTGCCAGGGTTGGGGCAGCCACCACATCCCTGGACAACCTGTAGCAGGTCATGTGTTTATAACTTTTAAAAAGGACATCAGATGATGGAGATTTTGTGAGCTCTAGGCAATCTAGTCCAGTGCTTCACCATCCACCCTGAGAAGAGAGTATTTATTTGCTTGTGTCTCCCATGCTGCAGTTTGATTCCATTATTTTTGCTGTGTCATGAAAAACAGATGATTTCATCCTCTTGGTAGAAATTTTAATGTGTAACCATTACCTCGTGTGCCATTTGTCTTTTTTCTCTACCAAGCAAGCTGTTTCTTTTATAGATCAGGTTCAGCATTGTCTGGAAAAATCATACACATGTATTTTTGTATAGATTTTGTTTGTCTTGTATAGATAATCTAGATAATGAAATGAGTAATTAAGTTGTTTATTAGTGTGATGAGAAATTTACATCTTGACTCATTTTTGTGTCTGTTCTTTCTGAATATGCTTTGAATTCCTTATGTATGTAGCCTTAATTGTTGTTTTGGCCTCAATAGAAAATTTATCGCAAAGATTTTGAAGAAGGGATCAAGGGAAAACCCTCATTGGATTTAGACAAGACCCCAGAGTTCCTGCATATAAAGCAAGTCACTAACCTTCTGAAAGAGGTAAAGTAATTTTTTTTCTGTCGTTAAGTTGTATATGAGCAATAAGCAGCATCACTACATGCTACTGAATAATTTAATTTGGTAACTAAATGCAAGTCACTTCAAGAGTTAAAGTTCTCTCACATAATTTTGTATTCTGAATAGTCCTGAGTAACAATCAATACTTTTTGAGGTTTTATGAACATAATGAAATTATAAGGCAAATAACACCTGAACCAGAAAAACAGAGTTAAATGAACAAATCAGTTGACTTCACAGAAAATGAATTGTTGGCAGGACATTCCCTCTGAGGGCCTCAGTTTTGGAATTTGTTCCTCCCCTGGGCTCAAATAGCCCAAATTTGGTGACCTTCCAGGCATACTGCAGAAGAGATCTGTTTGATAGTGTTTGGAGAGGACCTGGAGTTTTTTTCCCAGGTAAGGTGTGGAAAGGAGGATTTTTGTTCCTGTCCAAATGGCAGTTTTTCATTAATTATTTCACTTTTGTGATAGGCTGTTGTGGTTATATGGATGCCTTGAGCTCTGTATGGTCTCTTAAATAATTTAATTGAACTAATTGTCTATAATACATGTTCTGGCTGAAAATAAAGAAGGTCAACATTCCCTAATATAGCTGTGATATTACATAATCTGCTTTAAGTACATTTTGTTAGAAGGTACAGGTTTTCTGTATGCCTACTGTTTTTTTAAGTTTTGTCAAATGTTCTTCAGTTGTATGTGGCATTATAAATGAAATAATATTTTTTTCCATATCTGAGAATGCTTCTGTCTTTATTCTTTTTATATTGTTATTCAAGACTGGTTTCATGTTAGGTTTTGAGTATTGGTTCATTCCTATTTGACCACATTTAGAAGAGATAGAATTGCTAGAAGACAAGATCAAAGCTGCTAGATATCCTCCCTTTGAATCTGGGAGCCAACAGTACCTTGTTTGTATTTATTGTATTAAGAATTGATTCTTTTTTGGCCAAGACAGGTTGAAGATGCTATAATTAAAACCCCTTGAACCTTGTTCCTCTCCTTGTTCTTTAAACAATTTATCCCAGTCTATGCTAGATTTCATATGGGTAAAGAAAATTTTTCTTTTCAGGTATTTCTTTATTATTCAACCTCTAATAAGTCATTTATTCTGATCAGCTTGGCTGTCAGGCAGGCAAGTCTCAAGCCAGGTCTAGTTTATTCTGTGCCTACATCTCATATATTCCTACTCAGTAGGGGAAAATGCAAATGCTGTCGTTTTGTTGAGTTAATCTTGCTGCTTGCTGAATGCCCACAGA
>NW_008675565.1:0-5925 GCF_000695815.1 Acanthisitta chloris
AGGTGTCTGTCTGGATCTGGTGCTGGAGGAGATAGCTTAGGGGTTACAGCAGTGACAGGTTAATGGTTGGACCTGATCATCTTAGAGTTCTCCTCCAGCCTTGATGATTCTATGATTTTGTTCTGTAACTAAAGTCTCAGTTGCACTAAGGGGCTGAGAGCATAACTTACATGCCCTTTTATGCAGCAGAGTTGAATGCAATAATACTTTTATTCTTCAATAAAATACACACTGTATTTGGTTGAAACAACATTAGCACTGAGGACTGTCCTTTGCAATATATATAAAATCAAGGCCTTGCAATTTTAAAAATGTTTGCTTGCCATTTTCCTGTTATTGTTTTACCTTTGCTGTAGGAGAATACATGATCATAACGGGAAAATTTTGCAGATCATCATCCTGAGTCACAGTAAGTTCTGTTATTTTCTGTGGCACTCCAAGTATCTGGATATTTCCAATTGTCACGTTGTTTGGGTCAGTGTAATTGTTGTGTATAACAGTCATTTTTAGAACATTCTGAAAAATAATAGTGATCACATTCTTATTTTTAAAAAATCTACCAAAAACCTCCCGATTTAACAATTTTTATGGAGTTAGATCTTCATCCTATAGCATGAAGTAAACCAAAATCTTTTTCCTAACATTAATTACTGCCCTGCTTGTTGTTATCACAATAATGTTTTTCTACCATGTATAGAATATATTTCATGGTTATGTTAGCTTCTTTTTTAGCTTGTTTGAGCAGTAAGAAAAGGCTGACACATCTGTGACAGGAGAGATAACCTCTACTCAACTCAAGTGTACGTATCACTATTCCTGATAGAAAAATACCAGTTCCTATCTAATTGCATTAATTATTATCAGATTAAGGATCCAAACAGGGGAGCTGTACCATGGCTGTCACTCATGCCAGTGTTAGTACTCTCCATGTTGAAGTTTAAGTTAATTTTTAATTCAATGTCATTACGGTCAAGTGTTGATTTGGTTTCAGGAGTTAAAAACTGAAGTTTCTTATCTAAAAATGATTCTTTGATTACTTGTGGTTAAAAAAATAGCTAACACAGGTCTTCTACTCATGTTCTTCTGCATTCTCTCTTGCTTGCTTCATGCTGTTTCAGCATGGCAAAGCAATAAATACCTTTAGAGGTCTCACAGGTCTTTTCCAATCTCATTGATTTAGCAGATATTCTTAGTATTTTACAAAAAATATGTTATCATGTTACTTGCAATTCTTGTCATAAGATATCTCCTGTCCATATTGAATAGAAACACACTCAGGAGTCCACCCTGATGCAAATGAACACTGCCAAGGCAGTTTCAGCTTAAAAAAAAATAAAAATAAACACACTAAAACTTAAACCTGAAGTAGTTTCTGTGGGTTCACACAAGGTGTGAATTTTCCTCACTCTTTGAAGACATTCAGCTGGATTTTCACAGTATAAAAATATGGATTTGCTTTAATTTACACTGTTTTGAGAATTACAAACACTACATAGACCTCTTTTTGGCTTTCTATGCCACTGATGCTTTACAGTTCTCTTGTTCAATAAACATTCCTGAAGTATGTGAAAGGAAATAGGAGTTATTTAGATCCTTGTATTAACTAGGAGAAGAAAAGGCAACAGATTTCATCCCAGTTAAATTACAGTGTTTTGAACATGATTTTTCTTTGCCTTTGTCAAATATTTGGTTTCTCAGTGAATCGTACAGGAGAATAATAAGGGAGAGAAGAATGTTCTTGGAAGACACAAATAAGATCATTCAAAACAAAATACTTACATTGGAAACTTTAAACTCATAGTAAATGTAGGCTTTATTCTCAATTGTTCCTAAAAGGCAAAGAGAGATGTTACACTTGCAGTGCAGAAAGAAACAGCATTAAAACCAGGACTGTGCCACTGCTAGAGACCAATAAATTGTTATTTATTATGATTACTGCATTCAGAGACTGCACTGAGCAACTCAAATCTTTTATTTATGGAGCTGAAATGTCTCTTTTTCATCTTTCTTTCAGCCAGTCTCCCAGGAGTTTTAATTTTTCCAAATTCTCCAAAAATTCATTGAAATCAGCTTGTTTAACATGTACTGATTTTGTATTTTATGGCTATTCCTTCTTAGCCTTTCTTAAGTATCCTAGTTTGTCTCAGAGTTAATCCTTTAAAATACCCTAAATAAGAACTTTTAATACAAAAATGATGATGATGGTAATCATCATCATGATTTATGCCCTGAAACTATAAAAGAGGAAACAACACAGCAGTGGGAAATAAAAAAATAAAGTTAAGTCAAATCTGGC
Organism: Acanthisitta chloris; assembly: GCF_000695815.1. Lineage (NCBI taxonomy): Eukaryota > Metazoa > Chordata > Aves > Passeriformes > Acanthisittidae > Acanthisitta > Acanthisitta chloris. Next base: position 2,297 of record NW_008675565.1, read on the forward strand.
ATTTTTGAATTGTATAAAAATACTATCACTACAAGTAAATTGCAAACCATTTCCCTGAAAAGACCATAACCTGTAAGTTTGGGGCAGGAAATAAAATGATTAGATGTTTTATTGCTTTGTTTGTCAACAGCAGTGAGGACAATAATAGCTTCGTTATTTCAGCCCTTGACAAAGCAGAGCATAGAGCTGTCACCCAAACACACAGCAACCACCCAAGGCCTCTTGTATTTATGGCAGCAATAATCAGATGAATCACAACTCTATTTCTTAAAAGCAGCCCTAACTTTCCACAACATTTCCAAAAGCAGAGGCTTGAAAGTTTTCCTGGGAGATATGACTGGTGTAGTATAACAGGAAAAGGAGTTATAGAATGAGCAATGTGGAGGACAAGGTAGAAGTGCAATTAGGAAGGGAGAGATGCAATCTTGAACAACATGAGCTGCTTGCTTCCATGAAAATTGAGCCAGGGCCCCAGGTTCAGCATAACTGAAACAGAGCATGACTAAATGTAAAAGCAGCTGTTAAAAACTGGAGGACAAACCAGAGAAACTGGCCAGCTAAAGGATGTAGGAGAGGGAGGTTAGTTGTGTCATAAGACAGAGGGAAGAATGCACCAATTCAGGTATCATAGAATCATCAAGGTTGGAGGAGACCCTTAAGATCATCAAATCCAACCATTAGCCTGTCACTCTGCTGTGACACTGTGGATGGAGTGTGATTTGGCTAAATCACATGTGAAAATCTGTCACCTCTCAATCATCTAAAGATGAGGAAGTTGGGGTTGTTCAGCCTAGAAAAGAGAAGGTTGCGTGGAGACCTCATAGTAGCCTATCAGTATCTGAAGGGGCTAAAGGGGAGCCAGAAAGGGACTCTGTTAGGAACTGCAGTGACAGGACAAGGGACAATGGATTCAAATTAAAGGAGGGGAAATTTAGGCTAGATATTAGGAAAAAGGTTTTTTCCCCTGTGAGGGTGGCGTGACACTGGCACAGGGTGCCCAGGGAGGCTGTGGCTGCTTCAACCCTGGCAGTGTTCAAAGCCAGGTTGGATGAAGCCTTGAGCAACCTGCTCTGGTGTGAGGTGTTCCTGCCCAGGGTACAGGGGGTTGGGGTTAGATGATCTGTAAGGTCCATTCCAATCCCTAAAATTCTATGATTTCTTCTAAAAACATTTGTGCAGAGACACCTTCTACATAAAATACTTCCAGGAATCACTGCAGAATCTCTACCTAATTTTCAGAATTATAGATGAAACATGCACCTAATATTGCAGATTTGTTTATTTTTACCAAACAGTAATATCACTCTGACCTCATTCTTATCTTCCATTGCTCTGGAGTGAACTCTGTTTCCCTCACATATGTATGGATTCCAGAAACATTAACTCCAGTGCAAGCTAAAAATCTTAAATTAGAGGTTTAACCTTAAATTTGAGGTTTGAGCTTAAATTAGAGGATTTTGCCTTTTTTTCTTTATTTGGGTTGAATTAAGTTATGACTTTTATCTTACATAAATAATAGTTACAGTTTTCTACTTAAAAGCGATGAAAAGCCATTGTTGTAGTAGCATGTTACAATGCCTTATCTTTTCTCTGTGAAATCAGCAGCAAGATTGATACTTGCAGGTATTAAGGGTTTGCTAATCACACTTATTGATCTGCTCACCTGCAGATTCTCCATCATCCCAGAACAATTCCCCAGAAGCTTCACTTTTGTCATCCAGGGCAATTACAAGTCCCATTTGATTCTTACGACTGTGGAAAGAGAGAATTGCTGTTTTACAGGTATAACAAATATCTAAACAGTCTTCAAACATCCTTTATGAGACCACATCTTGAGTACTGTGCTCAGTTTTGGGCCCCTCACTGCAAAAAGGCCATTGAGGCACTGGAGCGAGTCCAGCCAAGGGCAGAGTCAGGGGAGATGTTAGGAGAAATGTTTTCCCTGTGAGGGTGTACAGGCACTGGGATATTGCCCAGGGAGGTGGTGGAATCACCATCTCTGGAAGTGTTTAAGAGGTGTCTGTCTGGATCTGGTGCTGGAAGATATGGTTTAGCGGTTGTGGCAGTGACAGGTTAACGGTTGGACAAAATGATCTTAGAGATCTCTTCCAACCCTGATGATTCTATGATTCTTTATGTTCATTTTAGAATGTGACACCCAACAGGATTACAACACTCTGAGAATTGTCTTAGCTCAGTCTTTGGTTGCCTTTCATTTTCATGTAAATGGATTAAAATACAGTTTCCAAATTTCTGTGCAAACAAACCTGCAACTCATCACTGAACCTGTGACATAAACAGGTGTGAAAGTGAGGTGTGGCTCACAGCTATTCCCATGTTACAAGGTGAACATGCTAAATACAATAGGCTGCTACTGATTTGTAACCTAAAATTTCTCAGCCCACTCTTGGAACAAACCCAGACCATAAAAGCAATCAGTTTTGGAGCATACCTTGCAACTGTTGTGTTGCCTGGTTTTTGAGTAGGGAAAATATAGCCTCCTCTGTAATGGAGTCCAATTTTGTCTGGTGAGGTTTGCATATCATTCCATGCTTTCCTGAAAGGAACTGCTTTGCCCTTATTGACAGAGATGGAAAAGAGAACAGGTATGTTGCATTGCTCACTGCTGTGAAATTTTTCTTAAGTCCTGAGTTTCAACCCATTCTTCCTTTTAGAAAAGGCTTAAGTTATATGAATATCTACGGGTTCATGAGAACATAAAGATAAACCAACTGCATATCATTATGATCTAATGTCATGAACCTGAGTCCTTTCTCGAGGCACTGAATCATATGCTTACCCCATCACCCTTCATCCCTTGTCACACCATTTCCTTCCCACAGGCTTAATTTTAGGTCTCTGTCACCAAAGCAGTGCTAACAATGTTAGTTCATCACGTTGCCCTTTAGGAAACATCCCCACAGTGTCCTCTGTGTTTCCTTACCGTCTCATACTCATACCAGGGTGCATCAGGAATGTAGATACGATTTGTCTGCACACCCTGAAAGGGACAAAAAGAAATGACTTTCATATTCCCAACAACTTAAATAAACTCAATCTTCCAATAAAACTAAAGTTCACTGTGAGAAGATCATTGATACTTTTCTTTGCTCTTTTCTTTACTGATGTCCAGAAAGGGGGAGAGAAATCCAAGCACAATTTCTGCACAGCTACTGGGAGACAACTGAATTGTTGTGCTACAAAGAAGCAAATCCTTGTAAACAACTCAGAGTCACAATGCTTCATACCCAGTGGCTCAGATCATAGCCACAAGTATCTCTCCATCTTCTTTACTTCCACATTTTTCTCAGCTGGCACCTTTCAGATTCTGAATTTCCCTTTATGTATTGAATAAATGCTTTGTGTCTGTCCATGGCATAAGTGTTACTGGCATGGACAATCATTATTTACAAGGTTCTGCACAGAATAAGCCATGATCCGTTAGTTTTCTTGTTGCACCACAGACAAGCTGAAATGCACCAAGAGAAGCTGATTCTGAAAGAAATTCAGAGATTTTATGAAGCTGAAGGGAAGCAGAATATCAGACCAGATCACTCTGACTCCCTAGATGACTGAAAATTAGGAGTGGGATTTAATAGCACCATGTGCAAGATTTTCCATTTCAGCAG
>NW_008675565.1:5949-11040 GCF_000695815.1 Acanthisitta chloris
CACTGGAAGCAATAAGTTGAGTCACTATTTTCCCCCCTTCACACATCTCCATGCTTTGTGATATGGTTACAAGACAGATCCCAAACCAGCCAAACCTACAGGCTCCAGTACAGGGGAAATCAACAGTCCAGGACCCCACAGGAACTGTCTATCGATATCCCACGTCGTTTCATCAGAGTAGAACCTGTGTACATGTGAAAGATATAGTAGTAACTGGTTTTGTATGTCCGATACCATCAGCAGCAATCCCAAGGTTTGAGGGTACTGATTGTCTAGAATCATGAGGACTGGAGCACCTTCCCTAGGAAGACAGGCTGAGAAAGTTGGGATTGTGCAGCCTGGAGAAGAGAAGGTTGTGTGGAGACCTCAGAGCAACCTGCCAAGGTCTGAAGGAGATCCAGGGAAGCTGCAGAGGGACTCTTGGTCAGGAACTGTAGTGACAGGGTAAGGAGTAATGGGGATAAATTGAGGGGAAATTTAACTTAGATGTTAGAAAGACATTTTTTCCTCTGAGGGTGGTGAGACACTGGCACAGGTTGCCCAGGGAGGCTGTGGCTGCCCCAACCCTGGCAGTGTTCAAAGCCAGGTTGGATCAAGCCTTGAGCAACCTGTTCTGGTGGGAGGTGTCCCTGCCCAGAGCAGGGGGTTGGGACTGGATGAGCTCTGAGGTCCATTCCAACCCCTCAGCATTCTGTGATTCTATGACTAAAGAGTGTCATGTAAAAATTGCCCCCTGATTACTCCAAAATGGAATTCCATGACTTGGGAAGTTATCTATAGATATCCCAATATGCATTTTCCCAGGCTACAGCAGTGTTTAGGAAGTTCCTAGCAATATTTTATGTGTGTAATTTTCTTATGCATTATAAAACTGTCCCAAAGGCTAATGAACAAACTTACTCATGTAAAAGTGGCCTCACAACTGTGTCTCCTTGAGTGTGAGCTTTATAGAAGAGAGTATACAGGTAGGGCAGTAAAGAGTAGCGAATACTCAAGTAGTACTTGGAGCTTTTCACCAAGACTGAATCAGCTCCAAAGGCAGCTGGATCTTGAGACTGAAAACAAATAGCAACATTATTAGTTTCATCATGTAGAAAATACTCTGCCAAACATGTGAAAAGTGGCTGCTGTGACAGAGAGGCTCAGATTCAATGGGGCAGCTCTGTGTTTGCTTTTTTGGTGGTGTGACCTGAGGTCCTGCTTCTCAGAGCTCCCTGCGTTTGCACTGTATGTTCCTCCTTGCACATCTGCAAGGAGGAAACATCAGGTGTAGCCCAGGTTTCACCCTGGTAGTCAGGTGCATGCTCAGGGGCTTCCAAAAGGCAGTCTGATGGGTCACATGTCTCTGCTGCTCTTTCCTTCTCAGTTTCCTCCCTAAGGCATGGGTTCCTCCCAAGAGCCTGGTCCAGCACAGGCATCTCACAGGATGACAATCTCCTTTGGACATCCTCCTAGTCTGGTGTGGCCTCCTCTATGGGCTGCAGGTGGAGGCAGGTGATAGGCACAGGCAACAGTGATGAAACTGTTTCCAAATAAATGATTAAGCACAACTTACCATGAATCCTTCACTATTGTGATTCCTGGAAAATGGGTAAAATGCTCCTACTTGCATCCATCGCCTGCAAAGTTCTTCTGTTGTGTCATCAAAGAAACCACAAATATCTGCTCCAATCTTTAAATACAAACAAAAGTGTTGGATGTACATTGTGCTGCACATCTCTGTAGAAGATGCATTAATTCAACCTTAATTAGCCAGAGTGACAAAGTAACTCCATATATTTGTTCTTTCCTACTTCTAAATTCAGCTATGTTGTCCAAAAAATTAAACTGACACTCAGCTAGCTCTGCTCATCATTCCCTTTCTTCTAAACATTTACCTTCCTGTTTGGTGTTAATACACAGACATTAAGAAAAAAGATCCAAAGTCATGTAATTTAAATTATAGAAAGGAATTTGTCTATTTCCCTTATCATTGGGCATCTCTGTTTAACTTGAAATGATAAGCAAACCACCAAATGTTTCACATTACTCAACAGTGCTTAAAAATCACTAGAAATAACAGGTAGCTTGGGATATGGAAGCTACTAAGTTGGTTACCCACATTTATCTCACCATAGACACACAGCCCCAAGAATCACAATAAATGGCCTAAATCACAATCACTATTTGGAAAAATATTTTAAAATCAGATTCCTAAAGGGGATTAATTTGGAGCTGAAAATTTAAGATGGTTATCTAGATAGTGCTTGGGTAGAGAATCTGTTACCACAGAGGACTGAAAGGATGTAACAAACTAATGTCATACATAAGGAACTCCAAAGAGGTTAAACTCCAGCATTCCAGGTATTGCCCATCTTAAGTGATCCCATGTTGCTGCATTATCTCCCAGCCAGTGTCCTGTGTACTTCCCTGATCCAATAAATGTAGATCTTGTAATAAGGAAGCTTCGTTTTCCAGGAAACCCTCTTTCGATGGCTCTTAAAAGGAAATGAGACTGGAATTATGCAAAGGAAAAGACAACGCAGACATCAATAACTCTATATAAGGTAGATTTATATTGATTTACAGTAATTATTCATGCCAAGGATGTGGTCTCCTTTCCAGTTAACCAGGTGGATTTTAGCAAAGTTCAAGACATTCATTTCAAATAATCTTTTTACACAGCTTTGACAACCAATTTGTGGCTTTTCCTACCAGCTCCAGTCAGTAGATTTTTGCCTTAGCTGAATTGGTTTAAATAAACATAGTATTTTCCAGGAATTGGGTTCCTTTAGTAGATAGATCTCTTGGTGTTTTGGAAAATACAGGTCATGCACTGCTCTGAAACTGCTTTTAGTCCTTACTTTCGCGTTGCTATGGCCATGGAATATCCATAAAGATTGTGGACATCATAATGCTTCCCCCACTTCTGCACTGCATCCATACACAGCGTCTTGGAAAACATGACCTGATCAAGAATTCCTTGAAAGAAAGGAATACAAGTATCACTTTTAAAGTCCATTTTAATGATTAATATTCTCAGTCTTGTCTTTAGTGCACATTTTTGACATTCAGGCCCATTTTTCCCTTTTATCTTGCATTGTGACAGTTTGAAACTACAAAACCAAAATGCTACTCTTGGCTGTTGGTTTGATTCCTCTTTGCTCTGTGATATTCCTACTCTGGGGCTCAGAAATAGCTGAGAACTTTGCTCTAAATCTCTGAATCATCATCTGATGATGTGTTGGCAAAGGTTACTGCAACCTACTACTTAATACAAACTATGAACATAGTTTGTCCTCTCTGTACATCTCCAAAGCTACTGATGGTGTCAGAAGTTCATTATATTAACAGATATAACTAAGGCACTGACAATATATGCTAATAATTTGACAAGAGAAATAAGAAAGTTGCATAAACCACACCTAAAATATTGATATTTCAGGCAATAGGAATGGTCGAACCCAACCCATTAGGACTGCACTGAAATCACTTTCATCCTTGAAGTCAATGTCACAGTAATTCATAATTTTGGGGGGATATTTTGCTTTCTGATGAAAGTCAATGTACTTACTGGGAGTGTAAGGAGGGAAGTTTAACTCATTCTGTGCACAACCACTTTTTGAGCCTTTAATGAAGTTGGAGACTTCATTCATATCCTGAAAAGGAAAGATGAAGGATGTAATAACGTTGCCTCAAGTATTTTTTCTTTTCTTGTCCTTTCTAACACTTTTCAAGTTACTCAGCTCTCAAACCTTGCTGTCTCTTTCCATGAATATTTTATTTAGCAGTGGAATAAGAGCTTTTCTACGTGCATCCCCAATCATGCTGCAGGAAAAGCACGGAATAAGAGAGCAAATCATGGAGACACTGGAGTCTAGTGATCAGTTTGCTTCACTCCAACTATTTTCTCCTTGCAAGAAAGCTGGGCAGCCTCACACTTCATTGCTTGACTGGATGGAACCACAGAGTCAACAAAAAGAAGTGAGAAAGACTCATTCTATGACATCTGATTGGGTCCCCATGTGCCACAGTGGGGTAGGAGGAAGAGAAAATGAGAGCGAGGTTAAATCTGGGAAGAAGGGAGGAGTGAGAGGAAGGGGCTTTAAAGATTTGAGTTCAAGCATTCAAAATTTAGTAAATTCTTCTTTCAAAATATTTATGTCTTTTTAAGTCAAAGGAAGTAGGACAAACAAAGAATAAAGGGAAGAAGGTGTTGAGACAGATTGAGGAGTTTAAGTACAGGTTTCCTTCAGCCACCCACTTTTAGAAGTTTTATTATAAGATATTCCTTAAACAAATACCCCAACCTAGTCAGTCAACATTGTTTTTAATCTCATCTAATTTCCATGAACTGTACCTAAAATCCACTGTGCCAGGCTGTATTTTAGTTCTTTGGTGGGAGAACCTACCAGAAGTCTGATTTTCCCTAAGCCTTATTTGCAATAGCAACTGCAAATTCCCTAAGCAGAAATTCCATCAGCTGCTTGGAGCATAGCTACATGGATTCTATAGATTATCCCATGCATTCAGGACCTGTGAGCACACATTCACTGAGCAGGGGTGCAAGTCCCCAAACATTGCCATGCTGAGGACAGGAGTGTGGTAGCAACTTGCCTTTAGGAATGGTTCATTGATTGAAGCATTGAAGTGCCATTGAACACCAACACAAGCAATCATTTAAATGCCATGATTAAGGATTCCAATTCAAATTGAACATTCAAACTTGAATTGCAAGTTCAACAGCAGAAGAAACACACATCCTGCACTGATTTCAGGTTCCTATTAGTAACCATCCCCTTCAAATTCCACACAAACTGAGCTTAACAAACATCTCTCCTTACCTAATTTTAAAGCTAAAACTCAAAATGAAAGTTCTGCAGTACTTACAATCCAGAGTCCATCATATGGCACTGTGTCATGGAAGAGTTTACATTCCTCCACCCACCAGCTCGTGCACTCAGGGTTGGTGAAATCTGGGAACACGGTTTCCCCTGGCCACACCTGCAACACCAAAAGAGAAATAATTAATTAAGCTATTCATGACATCAAAAAGAGTTCACAGAATCATATAACTGCCCAAGTAGGAATATATATGTTTTTTATATATAT
>NW_008675566.1:0-792 GCF_000695815.1 Acanthisitta chloris
CTCCCCCGTGCCCTCCCTTCCCCTCTCCCTGTGGAACAAACGTTGTTCCATTAGTGCAGGGTATTGCCCTCTGAGTTCTCCAAAGGTTTCCTTTGGGAAGCAGCAGTGCTGATCCCTGTCCCAGGCCCCACTGCCCATGGGCTCTGGATTGCAGGTGGATATGGAAGGGATGGAGGTGGTTAGGGAATGCTGATGGCCATTAGAAGGACTAATTGACTCTTCCAACAGGAAGACACTTAAGGAAGAGGTGCCAAAAGGTTTCTGGACAATGGAATCTGCAAGTATCCAACTGGAAATCCCCCGATGGACACCTTGGCCAGGTGTGTCCAATCCTGCTGGCAGTACTTTGGACCATGAGGGAATTTACATGTTTTCCTGGGAAAGACCTTCTGGGAGACCTCTGGAATGTCAGGACTAGGCTCCCAGGGCACTAATAAGGGAAGAGCAGAGGAGACTTTTGCTTGCCCAGAGGAGCTCCCAGGGTTTCCCTCTGGGATTAAGGAGCTGGGTGGGTGCAGGGCTTGGAGGGAGAGAGGGATCCTGGGGAATGGGAGAATTCCCACCGCACCTCCCGACAGGTAACACCCAGCCAGGCCGGGCCTGGTGTTCCCTGTGTTCCCGAGGTTCCAGCGCTGTGGGCTCCATCCCCGGAGGGAGGTGGCCCCCGCCGGAGCGGGCGACCCCCGCGGGAGCGGGCGGTCACTGGGGCACAGCGGGATCTGTGGGGTGACTGTCCTTTGTGGTTTACAATGCCTTTGGCCTATTTCCTCCTTTCCCCCTTTTCTCTCGCTC
>NW_008675567.1:0-3045 GCF_000695815.1 Acanthisitta chloris
TTGGCTTGACAAGGGGGAAGCACACTGGTGCATGTTACTTTATCTTGCTAAACCTTTTTTCACTTCCAGTTTGGCAAAGGAGGGCAATAGCTACCCCTGTGGAAGACCAAACCAGCACACGCATGTAGAGCTCGTTGCTGCCAGCCCCAAAACTGTAAGAGTCCCTTCTCTCCCTTTATTTGGCATGGGCTCTACAGTCCTTTCTCCCCTCAGTACTCATACTTGGCACCCTCCTTCCTCTATTCCAGCTTCATTCTATCACTCCATGACCCTAGAACTGTAACAAGTGAAAAATTCTCTGAATGGCTTGTGTAATGTCCTCCCTCGGTGCCTGAGTTAAGCTGTGGTCTAAATCACAAGCAAAACTGCTCTGCAGCAAAAAAGGAAATGAAGCATTGTCTCGGTTTTGTAATGACTGAGCTGGCTGCTCTGCATCCCCCAGACCTGCCTGACAGCGTCTTCCTGGTGTATCCTAAGGGACAGCAGGATCAGGGATGTTTTCTTGACTGTCTTTTCCAGGTTCCATAATCACCCCTCCTTCACAACTAGGTCAGACACACAGAGACACATGACCCTTTACTGCGGTTCCTTCTGATAAAACCATTTTGTCCAGAACCACTTCCACTACCCAAACCATGCTGTGGCAGGCAAGGCTGGAGCTCTAACCACCACCCCCTGCCTCCCTGCAGAGCGCCTTCCCAGCAGCAGTGAGGCTCTGTTGATGCTGCTGAACGCCCTGCATTCCTCCAGCTTCAAGCAGTACCAGGCACCACAGCTCACTGAGCCCATCTTTCCGCCCTGTGAGAGCTGCAAGCTCCTCCTGGCTTCGTTCCACCAAGTGCCAGTCCCTCTCAGTTAACCTTCGGCAGTCCCTCAGAGAAGGCGTGGAGCCAGGGACATCAGTGGAATGTCTCTGTGCTTCCTCTGGAAGCTGCTCTGGCAGACACAAACACAAGCAGCAGCATATTCACGTACCCAGAACAGCCTGTAACCGCTGGAGTATTTCAGATGATACATACATGCATTAAAAGTCTGTAATTCCAACAAGCCCATCACAGAGTATCCCAAAGTATCACACTGGATTCCTTTGCTATGCTATGAACCAGAACTGATCATGGGGATAATATGCCAGAGGTTCTCCTATTGTGTATCACATCCATCTGAGCACATGTTCTGGGAAAGATTTAGGCTTTGGATAATAAGAAAGTAGGGCAGTTGCTGTTGACAGCTATGTTTACTGTGCTGCTGTTGGCAAATACACAGAAGCAAATGAGCCAGTCCCAAAACCAAAAATAGAGCAAATTCTCCTTGGTATGAGCACAGCTGCCATGGGCTGCTGCAATGCAGTGATATCTCACTTCTTTAATTTCTTAATGATAGATTTGGCTGCCTCAAATCCTCCAGAACTGGAGGCAGTAAGTTCTTAGCATCCATAACACTGACAGCAGCAGCTAGAAGGCCAACAGGAACTGCCCATTTAATCTCACTCAGTGCTGCCTGTACCCTGCCTGCCTGGGTTACTTGACTTTGTGATGATAAACAGTTTACTTCTGAGCAGTATCTAGGACACTAGAAACTTGACCCTCGTTCAAACATGGCATATAATCCAACAAAGGCTAATTATTCCCAACTTCTACACAGAATCACACACAGAGCCAAACTGGACTGCCAGGACCCATCTCTCAGTGGAAAGGAATGAGAGAGAGGTTCAGAGGCAGATGGTGTATCTGAAACACTCTTTGTGTAGCTTTCCTATTACACGTGCAGGTTTTCCTCCCGCACCTGTTTCTACCACTCAAACATCAAACTATTTACAGACAGCAAAAGGAGAGGGGAGAGAGGGTGTGGAGAAATGCGATTCATTCTTTGCATTCCCTTCCCCAATATTTACAGATCTTTGATTCCCCTTCTTGGGGCTAGTTTTCAAAGTTTTTTTCTGTTTCAAGGCACTTCAAGTTTGTGGCTGGACAGCTGGCAAAGTTAGCATTTAAAGGGTTTTAATAAATTAAAGGCCCTCAGGGAGTTTTCCAGAGAAACTGAACTCCAGTAAATTAAGGGCCAGGTCTTGGGCATCACTTGTGCTGAAAAAAACCCACAACCTCCAGCAATTACATCAGATCACCAGTTAATGCTAGTTGAATGTTTACAAAAATCATAGCGTTTTAGGGGTTGGAATGGACCTTAGAGATCATCCAGTCCCAACCCTCTGTCCTGGGCAGGGACACCTCCCACCAGAGCAGGTTGCTCAAGGCTTCATCCAACCTGGCTTTGAACACTGCCAGGGTTGGGGCAGCCACAGCCTCCCTGGGCAACCTGTGCCAGTGTCTCAGCACCCTCACAGGAAAAAATTTCCTACTATCTAACCCAATTTCCTCTCTTTCAATTTGTACCCATTGCCCCTTGTCCTGTCACTGCAGCTCCTGACACTGAGCCTCTCTCCAAGGCATCCTCCCCCTTCCTTTAAAAACATATCAACTCACTTTGGAGCATTTCTACTTCACAGCAACTAAAACAAAAAAAGAGGAGTGGAAAGACAAAAATACAACCTTCTAGGAAAACAACAACTCAGGTTTATTCAGTGTGCAGGGCAAGAGCTAAAAGGAGTATTAGCTTGCATCTCTTTCCATATCCTGTGAAGGCACTGTGGAACAGCTCATTTTCTCCCTGTTAATCAGTACTGCAGCCTTCCCCATTCACTGTGCAGAATGCCTCTACGGAGCACCGAAAGCGATCTGCTCCCCACGTCTCCAGATGCAGTTATATTCTTCCACAGAGGAAAAATACATGTGTACATTAGTTACCAAATGCTCACCAGGAAAATTCCACCAATTTATTAGATGCCTTGTCCTTCCTAGGACAGTTTGAGCCAAACAAGTCTGCTTATTTAAATACAAAAAACTTTCAGAGTCACAGGAGATTCCAGAAATGCCAGAACCCTGGGCTCCCCTCCTTCAATACAAAGGGAATAATCTCCCCCACCCACTTCTCTGCCCAGGCCTGCACAGCGTCCACAGAAGTTTTAGGGTCTCTGGCCCATCTTCTTCA
>NW_008675567.1:3076-5048 GCF_000695815.1 Acanthisitta chloris
ATACATGGTGATTGACATACACTACTGTTTCCCTCAGCAGCCTTTGTCCAATTCCTCTACTCCTTCCTCTCCAACTCCCTGACAGACAGCTCTCCTGCAAGTGCACAGTATAACGTAGAAGGGGAACATGTAAAACTCCCTCCTCCTCTCCAAGGCAGCAGAGGAGGATGTGGGGACAAAAGAGGATGCAAATTTGTAGCAGTGCTATCACAACCCTGTATTGCTTCAAATCTCAGGATTTTGCTGTCTGAGTTTCCAGTGCGCAATGGCCTCTGTTGGGACACAGTGGAGCAGTAACAGAATGTCATCCCCTGGCCAAGCACAATGCTGAAGTCATCTCTGCTCCACAAAGCGCTGAGTCCACTTTCTAGAGCTGTAGTTATGAGGTTAGAGATACGATTTTGGTTGTGTTACTACTGATAGGAACACCGCAATTGCCTAGAGACAACAGAGTCAGCATACTTGGACAGCAAAACCCTCCTTTTCCATCGTGGCTCAAATGAGGACTTCTCACACAAAAACATACCATTCTGCCAAGGCCAGCAGCTGCTGCTTACACCTGCCTTTGCCCAGTGCCTTGAAGAGCCAAGGCTCACCCCAGCAAGGAATGGCACAGCTGTCTCACACATGTGCAGCTCCTCCAGGGTCTGCACAGTCCAATATTTGACCCACAATTCCTACGGGGCTACACAGCTCTCCTGCCCAGGCCTCACCTCCTCAAACTTGTGGATCTGACGGATGAAGAAGTCCCCATAGCGTCGAGCAACCTTTGTGTCTGCGATATGGATCATGTCCTGGGAAGACAACAGCATGAGGTCAGAAAAAGGATTGTGCTTTCAGGGAGACAGCAAGAACTGCCAAACCTAAGGAACAACCTAAGGGGCTTCACTCCAATCCTGGTTCAGCATCACACATATCTGACCTGTGCTGGTCCCACAGCAACCATTCAGTTCTCTGTGGGCTGCCTTTCCTATGCCTTTGGGATGGGTTCCCAATTGACATTGTGGTCACTTCCCACACTCTGGCACACTCTGCTTATTTTTGTCTCTCTTTGATGCAGTTTGACAGTTCCAACTCCAATCCAAGCTCCCCTCCTTCAGCAGCTAAGAGTCACACTATATGCCAGAAGAGTTAGGCTGAGACATGGCATGAGATCCTGCAGGAAGAGGTCTGCTTTAAGCACCAAGCACAAAGGGCAATCCGGTCTCCTTCCTAGCAAGAAACCTAATGGTTACTGCTATCATATTTGAAAATGAAGTCCTACAAGACTCTGCTATGCTTCCTGCTGCTGGAACTCCATGGACAGGATGGTGACAGGCCCATACCTTGTGTTTAAGCCAGAGCTATATGCTGCTCCAGGGAAAAGCAAACCTGCAACATGACCAAGCGACATCCCTGCTGTGTCAAGCAAAGGAAAGACCTACGAAGCTGACAATCCCACCTGACACACTGACAGCACTATCTGTCACTTAATTGTCATCCCCCCAGAACACTGACAAACAGTTCCTTCTGCCCTGGAGAAGGACCCTTGTTTTCTAGGTTTCTTTGTTTTTACTGACTGCCAAAGCTGCCTGTGACATCTTATCACTCTTCATCCACTGACACTCCTATTACACAGGGCTACAACTTCACTGTGGGCAGCTGAGCCCTTCACATGGCTAAAGAGCAAAGGATGTTTCCCACAGAATGAAGCAAAACTAGATGCAGAATTTCCTGGGTGAAAGAATTTCCTGGAGAGTAAGGGACAGATACACACCTTGTCAATATAGAAGTCAACCTCAGAGGCAGACTGGAACTCTCCATCCAGGGCAGATATGCCACTGGTCCACACCAGGTTCTTCATCTTGTGCTTGAAGACAAGCAGCTGGATACGGAACTCCTGCTCTGTGAGGTCTAAGAAGCCAGCCAGCTTTGCCACAGGCATGGTGGTATAGAGCTTGAGGAAGCTCCGGATGGTGGACAGCTGGGCCTG
>NW_008675567.1:5061-12919 GCF_000695815.1 Acanthisitta chloris
GCGAAGACCTTGCTGCAGGAAGGGCTCCTTGTGGTAGTTGGGGTGCACATTGTCATAATTGGGTACCACGGGGGAGAGGAACTTGGGGCAGGCGTAGCTGAAGAGCTCCTCGTAGACCTGCGCGTCGCCCTTCTGCATGCGCAGCATCTTGTCCCCGTACTTCTCACGCAGCTGCAGGTGGATGCTCTCGTCTATGCGCATGGGGTACATTGCTGCAGGAAGGGCTCCTTGTGGTAGTTGGGGTGCACATTGTCATAATTGGGTACCACGGGGGAGAGGAACTTGGGGCAGGCGTAGCTGAAGAGCTCCTCGTAGACCTGCGCGTCGCCCTTCTGCATGCGCAGCATCTTGTCCCCGTACTTCTCACGCAGCTGCAGGTGGATGCTCTCGTCTATGCGCATGGGGTACATGGTGAGGGCGATGGCCAGCAGCGCGTGCATCTGCTCGTTCTGCTTGTTAATCTGAGGCAGAGAGCAGAACCTGTTAGCCTGACGGTGTGCTCAGGCTCTGGGAGCTGCGATTTTCAGAGAGAGAGCCTGTACCCAGAGCTCTGCTGGTCCTATAGCTCCAGGGGGACACCACAAAGCAGCAGTGCCTCTGAGCAAAGCAGATGTATCAAGGTGCTCATCAGTGAAGAAGAGGGCTGGACTAGAGGAAAGTACAGGGTGAATGCATCCAGAGCCATACAGAACCTGGAGGGTCAGAGGTAGGTTTGGCTGCTTTGCTGCAAAAAATGCAGAGAAGGGATGGCAGATAGTTTGACAACCATTTCTTGGCAAGGGACAGTTATCAGTGAGGTCAGTGAAGAAAAGACTGAGAAGAAAGTTTTATCTGAATGTGGGATGAAACTGACAGTTGTGTAGCTGAAACAAACATAGTGAACTTTTGAGGTGTAATGGAATTAGAACTGGCAGGATTTGGCTACACAAAGAGTTAGAAATTAATCACAAAGACAAAATAGAAACAGCAGCAGCAGGAGGTAAAACAGGCAGCAGAAGAGTCAGGTTCGGTGGAAAGAGAAAGGAGCTTTGCTACAGCCATGTCTGCAAATGATTATCAGACAATGGAAATATATCAGGCAGTAACCTGAAGTACAGGACTGCACTAGGAACACGACTGAGTCTGAAGAAGCATCAACAAATATATCATTAACCGCTGATGTTCATTAACAACCCTGCCTAGACGGAAAGTGCAGATGGAACTGGAGCAACAGTATGGGGAACAATCAAAGGAACTAGTAACACAGCTAAGAGAAAAATATTGCTACACATGGCAAAGGAGTTCAAAGGATCCCCAGTCACCAGCACAGTCAAGGAAAATGAGGCTAGACTATTCCATGTAAGCTATCAGGTGATGGAGGAGGGGCACAAAAGAAGACAGCAGCTTTTTCTTTTGGAAGGTTTAGTCTATTCTCTCTCTTACCATCTCATACTTATAGGTTGTCCTCTGAAACATGCTCTTAGTCCTTTGGATGTAGAGGAGGATGTTGGCAAAGACACGGATAGCATCCTGGTAACGCCGCATCATCAGGTATGCGAAGCCCACATAGTAATAGGTGGTCACCTGGCACTCAGGCACCCGGGAGTACATGCTCTGAGAAGGAAGGATCAACATGCTACATTAGAGGGGAGACAACAATCCAAACAGCTTGTTACCCAGAATCCAGCCACCTCTGCTTTCACTTCCACCCCAAATATAGAAAGGAGAGGGTTAATTCAGGATATCTCATCTCCCAGCCATCCCTGCAGCAGCTTCCTCACTCTTTATTAGATCATCCCATTTCCTATGTTTTCCAGTTTCAGCTTCCTACAAGCAGAGGACTCTTGCACTGTGCCTAATATTGCTCTGCTCAGTTCCCTTTCCCCCTATTTCACTTCACATCCTGTGCCAGACAGCACATGCATAGATCTGTGCCAAGCCTTGGGCCAAGCCTGTGTTGAAAATGGACTTTTGTTAGCCACAAGCAGCACCCAATTCCAGGGCAGAAACACACACAAGGTGGGGGTGGGCATGGTGAGAACAAAAGTCAAAAATACAAGAATGAGCCACTGCCCAAGGCAGGAATGGTATGTTCAGCTAGTTACCACTGTGCTACCACTTACAGTTCCAATAAAATTCCCTATAACAACACTGCCTTGCACGACACAGCAAAACTCCTGAAAAACTAGGCAACTGTGGTGCAACCGCATCAGGCATTATCATATGGCCTGATGTAATGCCAAAGCTCCAGCATGTGCTCAACTACAAAATTCTGACAACTGCAGCAGATACAAACAGTTCCTCAGCTGGAAGATTCACTATGGCAACCTTTCACCACCATGTTTGAACAGAGGCATTTGGAAGGCTGCAAGAGAGTTTAAAACATGCTGCGCTACCTTCTTGTTGAGTTCGATGTTCTCCAGCACCTTGATGGCTTGGTAGTAATCCCCCAGCAGAGAGTGCAGACGCAGTAGCCCAACCAGGCTGAAGTAGCCCAGCATTTTGTAGAGAGAGTGGCGACCATATTCACCAGCCACGCTTTCAGGGTCACCTAGGAAGGAAAGACCCATGATGCTGCCCTCCAAGGAAGCAAGCTCCCCTTTCAACACCTCTACACTTATGAGCAAAGGGAGCAAGGCCTGAAGTGTTATCAGTGGCACTTCTCACCTAAGGCAAACAGAACCTGTTCCCAGCCAATCCATCCACTGATTATGGGTTTGATCCAGCTCCCAGACAAAGTTAACTGAGTTTGGCCAAATCAGAGCACTGCAGTACAGACACCAGTGTTGCTTGACACCACCCAGCAAACTCACCTCCACTGGTATAGACCTCCAGCTGGCGGTTGATGTTGGATTTGTCCACCAGAGAGTGCAGCACGTTAAGGACACTGTGGACGTTCCAGATTTTGGGGTTGGAACGAAGGAAGTCAATTTCCTCTTCAGACTTCTTGGCTGTCTTACAGCGGTACTGGCTGAAAGACTGGAACTACAGGAAGCAGCAGTAATTTGATGATGCTCAGCTAAGTGCACTGAGCTTACAAGTTACTCATACAAATGCATGACAATAAACTACAAGTGACATGAAAAAAAAAAGTTTCATCTGAGATAACCTGGAAATCAAGATGGCAAATTATATCACCTTTAAAGCACCTAAGGAAAAAAATTTAAAAATACAGATGGAAAAGGCCAGAAGACAGATCAAAGCAGAGAAGGATCTCTCAGACAATTAAGACAGGCAACTAAACAAAAATTTGCTGTCTGAACAGGTAACAAAGAGAATGACAAAATCATAAGATGTGTCTGCACACACACATCTTTTTTTTTATATATATGCACACATCCTTTCTCATCCTCAAGCTTGACAAGATCTCACTTGAGAAATTCCAGACAGCTCTGCAAGACAAAGTTACAGAGAAAGGAATCTACAGAGAAAAGCCAATAGCATTTGATATCTGTACTGCTGCACTCGGAACAGTAAGTGGAAGAATATTTCATAACATCAAGATCTTAGACCATAACTTCTCCCAAATCAGGTCATCAATCTCTCAGTGCAAGCATAAGGACCCCACTGACTAAGAAACACAAAACTTCTGAAATAGAAATACCTACAAAAGTTCAGGACTTCCCAAAGAATTCTCTGTAACTTAAAAATCTGTAAATTTACAACAACTTCATCTACCTGGTGATCCAAGAATAACAGTGCTTACCAAAGTGTTTTGACGTGCAATGGTATCCTCACTATGAAAATCACAGTGAGGGCAGAGATGGAAAATTTACAGCATCAATAAAACCAAGGCCACCACCAAAATGGCCCAGACTTATAGTCACATACCTGGTATATGAATTCGTCAATGATATCCCAGAGCCACTGGTTGGGCAGTTCTAGAGGAGCAGGGCCATCAGCATCTGCAGAAAAACAGGTAAGAGGCTTAATACCCTGAGCAAGAACAGTGACAGAACTGGAGGAACAGATAAAGAACACAAGAATCTCCCTGCAATGGGAGATGCAGCAGCAGATAAATGAAGCTTCCAGTAGGGCTATGATATGTAGCTATGACTACTTCAACTGTCTTCACTTTCAAAGACTATGAACATGCATGGGATTAGTCCCTAGAGTGGGACAGCTGAGCAGCACTGAATCTCAGAGGCTGCACACAGACGGTAGGGGTTTATCCTAACTGACCTATTCTCCACAAGAAGCCTGACAGGAAGACACGAACCACAATTTGTTCCAAGGAGAGTCAACAACAGCAAGCAGTTGTGAAACACTGCAAGTTTTCTTTAGCTTACAGCTTCATTTTACTTTTTAGTGAAGATGGGTGAAGCAGTTTTCAGCACAACAGAAAGCTAAGTAGGTTTTATTCTTTATTTCAGAAAGCACTGGAAACTATTTCTGCTTTTTGTGGTTTTAAATGCATGGATGTGAAGTCCTCTTCAGTCAACAAACTCAAACATACAGAGAGCTTGTAGACTACTTCTTTCTAGCTGTGCTAGCACTACTTCTCTTTGTTTATGATCCATAAGCAAACATGTTGCAGTTGACCCTTTCTCCAGCTCTGCCCTTTCCATTCACTCTCCCTCTCCAAAACTCACAAAACCAGAAAGGAATTGCAGTGACTCACTGAGGATGTAGTTGAAGAGGTTGCAGTAGTTGTAATAGGATTCAAACCTCTGCTCCAGCGTGGGCCCTCCCTGCAATGACAAGTTGAAATGTGCTTCGTTTCAAGCTCGGCAGGAGAGAGTTCATAGGCAACAGCATACGAAGGACAGTCAATAGTCACAGCAGGAGAGAGACAGTTTCAGAAATATTAGAGCCAGTATTCAACCAGGACACCCAGCAGCATCACCCAGAAAACCCGAAATTGTATCACTCTTATCACACAGAACCAAGCTGACTTTTCCTGTACAGGCAGCTTCTCCTAGGATGACTGAGCAGTCAAACCTCCTGTGAATAGGATGCATTAACCTTCCCCACTCCCCTCTCTGCTCTCCAGACTCAAGAACTCCTCATTACCTTCACCAGCTTCCCTTCCTTCTCCTCTCATGAGAAGCTTTAATAAAATCAACAATTTTGTTTCTGGGCAGTATTTCTAAACACCTTGAATTACCTACTCGTAAGGAATCACTCTCTCCTCGTTTCAGCTGGAGACACTAAGTCTGAGAACTACTAACAGTACAGCTTGAGAAACCAGTTTCTCCTGCACCTGCTGAAGCTAGGGCTAACACAGCAGCCTTTTTAAAGTGCCCATTTCTCCACCCACTGGTCCCCAGTAAAACTGCAGTTATTACTTGTTTATCCCCTAAGTCATGCATCTGTTCAGCTTCTTGCCTTAAAAAATCAATTACTGTGATCTTCTCACTGACTTCAAAGCAACTCAAGAAAAATAAAAGGTTTGTTTTGTTTCCCAAAGCATTTCTTCTATCTCAGCAGCCTTTTTAAAGTGCCCATTTCTCCACCCACTGGTCCCCAGTAAAACTGCAGTTATTACTTGTTTATCCCCTAAGTCATGCATCTGTTCAGCTTCTTGCCTTAAAAAATCAATTACTGTGATCTTCTCACTGACTTCAAAGCAACTCAAGAAAAATAAAAGGTTTGTTTTGTTTCCCAAAGCATTTCTTCTATCTCCTTCTCCTGTATTCTTTATTGTACCCATGCTTCCCTCTTTTTCAGGCATTCTGACAACATGTGGGGGTTTAAAATCACGAATAATGCACCTTCCTTTTGTGACACCCCCTCTTGTGACACCCTCTCTTGTCGGTAGCAAACAGCCTCCAGAAAACACACATCTGGTTTTCTGATTCACCTGAGCTACCAGGGGAACTTGTACACCCATCACCACTAAACTGGAAGAGACAGCTGAAGAGCCTGAGACAGACAGTCAAGTCTTTCTGGCTGTTCAGCAATCAGTAAATTCTTACTAACCTAACAAAAGGCAAGAATTTTAAGCTTCCCTAAAAGCAGTGTGACTTATAGCCCACAAACCCATGCAATCCTGTCTGCAAAAATTATGGGACCGCTGATACTGTGGTGGCAGCAAGATCTGGGGAGTTTGCTGGCACAGAGTGCAACCTATAGGAAGGCATGGGACCAACACTCACGCTGACTTTGGCGTAGATGTGCCTGTAATACAGCTCCTTGTACAGGATGAGGAAAACAGCATCTGGAAAAGAGGACAGAAGGGAACATAAGCAAGCCACAAGGTCTATTAGCCTCCTGCCACGATAATCAAGGGAGGTGCAAAAAGATACTTGGCTCAAGTTTGACTTCTTGCCAGGCTGAGGGTGAACGAAGATGATTGACTCAGGTGGCAGCAATGCTGTGCACCTGCTCACTCACCTGTCAGAAAGGATTTGGTCCCGTCTCTCTCTGACAAGCAAAGAGAAAATGAAAGACTCACCATTTCCAACCTGAGGGGCAATGGCCTCAGCCTCTGGCCATGGGGTGTTCTTAAAAAACCTTTCTGTCAGTTTGGTCCAGCTGAAAGACAGACACATATGCTATGAGAAACCACCTCTCAGTATGACAGTGCTGGAGTGAGAGACCACAACAGAGAGGCCCTGGACCACCACCACCCCATTAGTAAATCCAGTGCTGAAGCAAAGAATGAAAATTGCAAACTAAGCAGTTAAGTCTTCACATTATCCTTCAGGCATGGAGCAATTGTGTATGTTTCTTCCCCATTCCCTTTATGGCAAGGTGACACAGTTACAAGCAGGAAGGGAAGAATCTGTAGGTAACAAAGACAAACATTACAGCTCACAACCTTCTGAAAACTACCTGACTAGCACGACTGGGGTCCCTTTTTGCAGCATTCCCTACCTATCAGGCCAGGGCTAGTATTTTCCTTCAGACAGGTCACAACTTGCCTACGCTTACATTACATTCTGGAAATATCGGGGGCTTTTTTTCCCTAGTAATCAAACCAAACCTCACACTGTATTTTACAGCAAGTCCAAGCTTGTAGCAGTCAGTCAGCCTTTCCTCTGAAGGCCAGGGAGCACTTTCATTACAATTTAAACAGTGATTCCCCCCTGCAGGAAGGATCACCATAGAATTTTAGGGGTTGGAAGGGACCTTAGAGATCATCTAGTCCCAACCCTCTGTCCTGGGCAGGGACACCTCTCACCAGACCAGATTGCTCAAGGCCTCATCCAACCTGGCTGTGAACACCGCCAGGGTCGAGGCATCCACAGAGTCCCTGAGCAACCTGTGCCAGTGATTCACCACCCTCACAGGGAAAACTTCTTCCTAATATCTAACCTAAATTTCCTCTCTTTCAATTTGTACCCATTGTCCCTTGTCCTGTTACTGCAGTTCCTAACAAAGAGTGTTCATAGGGGTGATGCTCCAGTCCTTTTATCAATTTCGTGGTCTCCTCTAGACTTGCTTCAGCAGTTCCATATCCTTCTTACGCTGAGAGCACTAGAACTGCACGCAGTATTCCAGGTGGGAGTCTCACGAGAGCAGAGGGATGGCTTTGTACCTGTTCTCATAGATGTCCTGGATCTCGTACACCTTCTGGTCGATAACATCACTGGAAACGCGGCTGGCCTGGAGCTCGTACACCTTCTGGTCAATGAGATCCGACACTGTCTTGTGGAAGTACTGAATGAAGTTTTTGATCACTTCGGGGATCACCTGGTAGGTCTGCTGCTCGTACTGCCGCTCGTAGGCCAGGTCTTGCTTCGGGTCTCCTGCGGGGAGGGATGAGCAGTGAGGCAGCTGCGCCCGGCGCGGCCCGGGGCCTACAGCCCAGCGGGGCGCCACACTCACCCGTGTGCATGTCATAGTCGTTGGAGTACGCGTAGGGGTCGTAGGCGGCCTGTGGAGAGAGGGCGGCAGTGAGACACGGCACACGGGCCGGGGGCGCCGCCCGGGA
>NW_008675568.1:0-767 GCF_000695815.1 Acanthisitta chloris
ATTTTGAGGGTCCCTGGTTTCATTTTGTGGGTCCCTGGTTTTATTTTTTGGGGTCCCAGTGTGAATTTTGGGGTCCCAGTGTGAATTTTGGGGTTCCATGTGCAGATTTTGAGGGTACCTGCTTTCATTTTTGTGGTCCCTGTTTTCATTTTTGGGGTCCCTGGTTTAATTTTTGGGGTCCCTGTGTTAATTTTGGGGTTCCCGATCAGATTTTGGGGTTCTCTGGTTTCATTTTTGGGGTCCCTGTGTGAATTTTGGGGTTCCCTATTAGGTTTTGGGGTCCCTGTGTTCATTTTTGTGGTCCTTGTGTTAATTTTTGGGGTCCCTGTGTTCATTTTGGGGTTCCCTGAGCAGATTTTGGGGGGTCCTGAGAGGATTTTGTGGATCCCTGGTTTCATTTTGAGGGTCCCTGGTTTCATTTTGGGGGTCCCTGTGTTCATTTTTGGGATCCTTGTGTTAATTTTTGGGGTCCCTGTGTTCATTTTGGGGTTCCCTGAGCAGATTTTGGCAAAGTTACTACAAGCACGGGATCCCTGTGTTAATTTTGGGGTTCTCAGGTTTCATTTTTGGGATCCCTGTGTTAATTTTGGGGTTCTCAGGTTTCATTTTTGGGGTCCTTGTGTTAATTTTTGGGGTCCCTGTGTTCATGTTGGGGTTCCCGTTCAGATTTTGGGGTTCTCTGGTTTCATTTTTGAGGTCCCTGTGTTAATTTTGGGGTTCCTGTTCAGATTTTGGGGGTATCAGGTTTCATTTTTGGGGTCCCTGTG
>NW_008675569.1:0-15484 GCF_000695815.1 Acanthisitta chloris
TTCTATGATTCTGTGATTCTGTGATTGCCCTGGAGGTGTAAGTGCCTCGGGCTGGAATGAGGGGGAGTTCAAGGGGCGTTTTTGGCCTGGTTTTCCAAACTGCACAATGTGCTTTGTAGAGTACAATGCTTTGAATTACTGGCTTGTCAGTTTGAACATCACTGCAGCCAAAAATAGATGACTAAACATTTGCTCCACTTGAGACGGCGTTGAAATGAACGGTCGTAGAATCATAGAATCAACCAGGTTGGAAGAGACCTCAACGATTATCAAGTCCAACCCTGCCCTCGTTATTAGACCGTGGCACTAAGTGCCACATCCAGTCTCCTCTTGAAGCCCGTACAGATCTCACATGTTTTCCTTTTTGAAACAGCTGGCAGATGTGTAGGCAGAACTCCCTTCATCCCCCTTCACAGAAAGAAAGAAAAATAAATCTCCCCTCTTCCTATGCCTAAGCAAATGATAATAATGATAGTAATAATAATAGTAATAACAACAACAACAGCAACAACAACAACAGCAACAACAAGAACAACAATGACAACAATAATCCATTCCTTTGCCTCTTCCAGTGCCAGAGATACATGCATAAGCAAAGACATTTCCTGTACTGGTACAAAGAAATAAACAATTTCCCTAACCCCTCCTGTCACAAAGAGAAAACAATCATACTTTCTCACACCCACATAATCTTTTCTCTTCACTGTAGCTGAAATAAAGGTTTGTCTTCCTCAGTATCCCCCCAGATGTCCACAGGCACTCCCAATGTCCCTTCCCATTGGCTGCCAGGTGTAAAAATGGTGTTTTCTGATTATTTTCTGTATTTTCTCCTCACTTTCACAAGTCGTGCATGCACATCAAAGGTATCTGAGTATCAAACACTGTGACAATATTAGTGTTCTTTGTGAGATACTTTACATGTTTTAGGAATGGCAAAAGCATATGCTATTTTCCTACTTGGTCTAATGAGGAGAAGAGAGAGGAAGCTTGTTCACATTCATGTTGGATAAGAAAAACTGGATTTGATATCGATTATCTTTTCGTAGGGCTCATCTTAAATGATGTGTCTTTTCTGACTGTCAGAGTCACAGATGGTTTCAGGCATGTGCTTGGGGTTAGTTGCACCAAAACAGTGAGATAAGTCAAAACCTGTTAAATGTTCTCTTTCAACCCCTTTCCAGTCAGGTACACCATCCACAGTATTGCCTTCCACAGTTCATGCAAATGCTTTTAGATGCCTATGAACACTATGTGAAAAATTGAGCTAGTCTATCCCATGGTAAACTATAGTTTGATTAACACATTACACTGGTACCTGTCCAGCTATTCCCTTTCTCAAACTGTGTGCATTGCAAGCATTAGTCTTGAAGCCTGTAAGTGGCCTTGGGCCTGCTTGGATAACTCTCTCTTTCCATCTCTTTCTCCATCTGCAACCTGCCCTGGTGTCTGCTTTCAAGGACAGTATCTGATGGAGCCTGAAGTGGAAGTCAAGATAAGAGTGAGCCCAGTTTGATTCCTCTGAATGCAATGCAAGAGACTTCAGTTTAAAAGCCCCTTTTATACAGGATTTAAGTTGATAAAAAGGAAGAACATGCTAATATAATTGCAAAACACCTTTGCTGCAAATAGCAATGCCTTTAATAGCTTTCTTCAAAATCACAGAGGCAGATGGAGAAAGAAAAGAAAGCAAAGCCTAAATACTCAAAGACAAAGCACAGGTTAATTCTTCCATGTCAAATGTTACACTCAGGAATCTGAACTATGTCCTGTTGAGTGGCCACAAAACTTTCTTCTTTCTGATACTGGCAATACTGAACATATCAACAGTTTCCAGACCAGTGCTACACAAGATGATATCAACAGACTTCAGTTCCCAGGACAGAAATAAGTATTAGGCACCTGACAGGTGAAAGTGTACAGTGCTCAGAAATTAGAGAGCAAAATGAATCAGGGTTTTATTGATCCTTTTTCATGTGTGCTCAGCTTTTATTACCCAAAGGTGTGAACTAACCTGTAATGACAGAGAATTTGTCTTCCCTTCCTTGCAAACACTGAGTGTTCATGAGTGACAGACTACTGAGAATCATAGAACAGTTTAGGTTGGAAAACACCTTTAAAGGCCATCTAGTCCAGCCCCCTGCAATGAGCAGGGACAGCTTTGACTAGATCTGTTTGCGTACAGCTCGGGCCAGCCTGACCTTGAATGTTTCCAGAGATGGGGCATCTACCACCTCTCTGGGCAACCTGTGCCAGTGCTTCATCACTCTTGTAATAGATTTCTTCCTTATATCTAGTCTAAATCTACCCTCTTTTAGGTTAAAAACAGTACCCCTTGTCCTATCACAACAGGTCCTACCAAAAAGCTTTTCCTCATGTTTCTTATAAGTCCTCTCTAAGTATGAAAAGTCCACAATAAGGTTTCCCTGGAGCCTTTTCTTCTCCAGGCTGAACAACCCAGCTCTCAACCTGTCCTCATAGGGGAGGTGCTCAACTCCCCTGACCATTTTTGTGGCTTTCCTCTGGACCCACTCTAGCAAGCACTTGCAAGGGGCTTCTAAGGTATTGTCATCAAAGCACTTGTTTTTATGAGAAATATCGGAAAACTTTCTTTCCAGGTGGGTACCCAAAGAGGCCTGCAGACTGGAAAGTGCCAATTCAGTGGAACACGGGCAGGACTGGTTCTGTACCACAGTGGGCACCTAAGAAAGGAGGTGAGGAGGCAGGAGTTGGATGTGCTGGTGGGATGAGAAGGCTCCTTGCCACATTGGCTTAGGCTGGTCTGTTACAGGTACCATCCTCCCCTGATAAACTGTGTTGTAGAACAAAACAAAAAGTGTTCAAGGACAAAAATTAACAACTATTTGGTCAAAAATAAAGTGGCTAAATCACAACCATTGAATGAGAAAATTAAAATTAATTTTTAAAAACCCAACAAAACAACAGAAGCAGAATAGTCTAGAGTAAAACATGTTATCTGTAAAATCTTGTCTAAAAGTATTCTCGCCCACATAGTACATTAAAATGCATTATTGAAGATAATATGCTAGTGCAGTGTGGAGAGATACAGAGCATGCTGTGTTTCTTGAGCCATTTGGCCAGGGCCCTTGTGACCAAAACAGATATTAACTCTAGGCAGAACGTGAGGGGTTGCTGAGGTCTGTTTAGCCAGGCTGCCTGGGAGCCTAGTTCATACCTAGTTTCTCTGTTAGAGCACTGTACCTCCCTAGCATCACTGTGAGGTCTCTCCTGTCAGTCCACTTACCTCTCCAAAGTGGATGCTGGTTAGGATTTAATTACATGTGCCTTTGGTATGTAGTTGTAGGGCAAGCAAGGCTGGCTGGTTGGTCACACAGCTTCACTGCCACTGTGGTGTTAGTAAATGCTTCTGTGGTCAGACACCAGGGAATTCCTGAGAAGCCATGCATGTTCAAAGCTCAGTGATGACTTTGGGGGCTCCCACAGTGACGGGTGCAGTGATTGCTCAGCACCTTGCTATGCTCCAACTATTCTCAACAGGTACAGCAAACTATTTTGACTATAGATAAGTGACTCCTAGGTAAAGCAAATACTCCTCAAACATCTTGGGGATGAAGGACATGGCACTTAGGGACTTGGTTTAGTAGTGGACTTGGTAGTGTTAGGTTAATTTTTGGATTTGCTGATCTTAAGAGTCTTTTCCAACCTAAATGATTCTATGATTCTATGAAAAGTAGAGGTAAGACAAGCCCAGAACAAAGAGAGTAAAAATGTGTTTTCTGCCATCTTTTAATCATCCCCTCATACTAAGCAGAATTTGCATAAAGAAAATCTTTACTCATTCTCAACAGCATTTAAAATGTTCTAGGATCTAAGCTATTTAAAAATATATGAATTTTTTCCCATTCTTTTTTTTTGAAGTTGACCTTAGAGGCTGAGCTGGAGACATTAAAACATTTAGAATATGTCTCACCATCAATTAAACATGGATCCAAGTCTGTTGTCTCAGCCAGTAATACGTATTAAGTAAACCCTTAAGCCCAGTAAGTGGTTGCCTCGGGATGGCCTGAACACAATCAGCACCAGGAACACATTAATTTGTTGTGGATAATTTAGGCGTGAGCAGGACTGTGTACACCACAGTGTTGTCTTTCAGCAGATCATGATGCAGGCACTTCAAAATAGAGCAACCTACAAATCCTAGCATTGCAGATGGAAAACACCCCAGGCAGAGCTCAACTAGCTCTCAAACATGCACCTCACTGTGCGGTATGTGTGTAAGGTTTGCAACTCCATCCCCTCTCTACTGTTCCCAGAAACTAAAAATTCCCAGCAGAGCATCACCCGAAACTTTGAATAAAATTCAACACAATTATTAGAAATGAGGTTATGTATTCAGAGCAAGAGTGCAGAGTTACTGCCACGAATCAACTTGCTAGTACATATTCATACTGACATGAGGGTATATGAAGATAAACTGGCTTGCCAGGTTCAGATGTTTGTTGGCCTTCATTCCAGTGTGTGTTCTGTTGAGGTTAAACTTTATTCTGTGTTCAAGGGTTTAAGAACTGCTGTTTCAGAACACAGAAGTCACAATTTCTATTACAGCATTTAGACACTACAAAAGATGTTTTAGTGGTCAGTGGGCACACCCTGAAGAGAATCTATGAGATCCTATCAGTCTGCAAGCACACAAGTAATTTTTTATGCTTCTGCTATTACAGCTGTTTTGTGGGAGATTATCTCACAATATAGTTCTATTTTAGTGCTGGCAAATTGCACATAAAGGAAAATGCTTTCCTTTTTCACCAGGCTATGCCAATGTTTCTAATTTTCCACATTATGTATTTCCTATATAATTTCTGGATTCTTATAGAATTAATATTCATTAGAACATTAGACTTATTCCTTTGTGTAAACTTCCAGACTGTGTAATGGGAGGAGAATGATTCCTGTTTTCCTGTCTCATACAGCAGAAACAATCCTGATGGAGTTAGTGGAGTAACATTAATATAAAACTAATGTCAGGGAAAAAACCTAATGCTGGCTGATTCTTTTCAGCTGGTGACACACCCTTCTTTACATACTCAGAAGAAAGTGAACCTCTGGAACAAGAAAAGAAGGAAATGATTAATGGTCCTTGGCCCTTCTTCTTCTGTGGGCCCTTCCCACCAAGTTTATGGAGCTTCTTTGTTCCCCCAGATATGCAAACAAGGAAGATGTGATAATTGCAGAGACATAAATTAAAACTACTGGCTCTCGTGTTACTTGAATGTTAGTCTTTCCTAAAACAAATCCTATAAACCATTACTGCAAGTTTAATATGCAGAAGATAGTTAGGATTTCTACCAAGCTGTTTCAGAGAGAGAAACCACAAACCTGTTTAACCTTGTGTCATTTTTGAATTCAGCTTCCTGTTTTAACCACGTTGAAAATCAGTGTAGAAGCCCAGTGTAATCTTTCTTGCACTCACTGTGTGGGCTACTCAGTTTCAAAACCAGCTGTTCACACATGGAGTTAGTCCCAGTTGTTGAAACCCTGGTAACGTTTGCCTGTCCAATTCCACACGTGAAACAAGAGACTAAACTTTAAAGGATTTATGGGAGTCAGCTACTCTCCACAGCAGAGTTTCATAGAAGCTGGGATTTAATTCTGTCAGGTGCTGAGAGGTTTCAACTCTCCTGAGTCAGAGAGTCCAGTGTCTTACAGGGTGCACTGAAATTGAGAAATTGCATCTCTCTCTCACTTGCGATAATGCTCATTAAAATAATTAAAATCAGTGCTCTACCAAAGCACAAAACTGAGACATAATTAAAACATAATGGGTCAGAGGAACTCAAAATCCAGAAAGAACTCCAACCAAGTTCTTTTCCTCATCCAGGTTTTCCCTGGGCAGAATTTATTGATAATAAAAGGAGAATGAATCATTAAGTCCCAGGGCCTGAGTGTTATATTATTAACTAGTATAATCTACTGTTAGGATTTACATGGTGACTTCTGAGTTAAACCATGAGCCACCTGCTGAAAAGCAAATTTCAGGCTCCACGCTGGGAAAGAACTTTCTCATTAAAATATAATCAAGGTTTGTTAGGGAAACAAGAAAAGAACCAACCTAATGTTCTGAATTAATCTGAGTGAGAACTAAAGATATCAGACAGCTGTGAAGAGTTATTCAGCTCCCCATTTTGCAGGGTGTAAACCCTACATGGGGTTACCATGGGAAACAGTCAACATCTGTTGAATGCACATGCTAAGAGAAGCTCCTGGCCATGTTTCCTAAGGATAATATGTGCAACATCTTCTGTAATGATCCTCCTTACCCTTCTTCATTTATCTCAGGAGTGTAAAAAGAATTTTAAGTGCATTGTCAAACTGATATTTGGGTAACAAGAGGGGATGCACAGGCATGTGTTTACAGTGGGGAGGGAAAGTTAAGAGTGATCTTCTCAATGCCTTCTTTAGTACCTTACTACTGGTCCTAAGCTGCCCAGCCCCTCATTTACACTGCTGTGTGAATGCTTGGTGGATGTGTGTACTCAGGTGTGAAGAGGGGGAGAAATAAAACAGCCAATACATAATGTGAAAATGAAACAGAGGCTTTAATTTACTGTCATCATTTGTAATCTCCTTCCAAAGGAATAAATGTGCACAGTAGCACACAAACAGTTCCAAATTGATTCAGAAAATTGCAACTTAAAATCATTGTATAATTTAGAAAATTAAGTATACAAAAGGAAAAATACTCAGATGTTTTACACATAGAGAAAGACCGCGGAGGCCCAAGGGAACACTTCAGTATGTGTGCTACTTTATTAGCAAAATTAATTCCTGTTGTTTCAAAATGACCACTCACACACAGTTCCACCTGTGATTAGGATCTGAGTTTTAAATTACACAACAAATTCTTTGCTTAGCTGAGATTTTAATTTTAATTTGCAGAGAGGCAGAATTTGTTGCCTACAAATAACTCCCTATAAACAGATATAGTTCTGTGTGAAATGGGTAACATTAAATATGTGGAGTTAGGCCCAGTAAGTGTCTAGCACATAAAAGGAAATCACATTTGACAGAAAAGATAGGTTCCAATGCTCATTCCAGTGCTTGGAAAAGTGTGCTGTGAAGTGGTGTCAAAGCAGACAGACAGAAATCATAGGTGACATGAATACACCAACGATTTTCCCCTGCATGAGCTGGCCAGCTCACCAGCATCTTCTGCATATTCTTTTGAGAAAAAGAGTCACTGTCATCAAAGACTCCCTGTCTGTACAGTAAACTAATGGCAAAATCACTCATCTGGCAAAGTTCAGCACACTGGACCTTCAGCCTCTGAAGGTGTGCAACAAACTACAAGCTGCTGAATATGGAAACACGAATTCATAACTCACTGGGCTAGAGAAACAAAAGTGAAATTAAATTAAAGAAGAAAATACTATTGCTGTGAGGTTGGACTTGAAAAGTGTTTTTTCAATGTTGCATACAGCACATTCATATTCTGTCTCCCCAGTCATGTAATGTGCAAAGTTTTTCTGAGTATTTCGAATCATAGAATCATAGAATCTTAGGACCTGGAATGGACGTTACAGATCATCCAGCCCCAACTCTCCCTGCCCTGGGCAGGGACACCTCCTCACTAGATCAGGTTGCTCAAGGCTCATCCAACCTGGCTGTGAACACTGCCAGTGTGGGGGCAGCCACAGCCTCCCTGGGCAACCTGTGCCAGTGTCTCACCACCCTTTTTTTAGAGTAAAAAAACTTTTTTATCACATCCAACCTAGACTTTTTCAGTTTGAACCCATTACCCCTTGTCCTGTCACTGCAGTTCCTAACACAGAGTCCCTCTCCAGCTCCCCTGTAGGTCCATTTAGATATTGAAAAGTTGCTCTGAGGTCTCCACACAACCTTCTCTTCTCCAGGCTCAACAGCCCCAACTCCCTCAGCGTGTCTCCACAGGGGAGATGCTCCAGTCCTCTCATCAGCTTTGTGGCCTCCTCTGGACTTGCTCCAACAGTTCCATGTCCTTATGCTGAGGACACCAGAACTGTGTGCAGTATTCAAGGTGGGTCTCAGGTCAGGAGAGCAGAGGGGAAGAATCACCTCTTTTGACCAGCTGCAAAGCAAAGAAGCAAAATGCAATTATCTTTTATTTTCTGACATTAGCTTCCTGGTAGCATGACCTTTGTCTTTTTCTGTCTCTCCGTTTGGTGCTGCTTCCATTTGTGCTCTCCTGTTTTAAGTCAGCTTAGGCCAGAGCCCTACACTCCTGCACTTTCTGTCCAGCACTGTCTGTCTGCAACAGTTGTGCTATTACAGGAAAGCAAAGAAGCAAAATGCAATTATCTTTTATTTTCTGACATTAGCTTCCTGGTAGCATGACCTTTGTCTTTTTCTGTCTCTCCGTTTGGTGCTGCTTCCATTTGTGCTCTCCTGTTTTAAGTCAGCTTAGGCCAGAGCCCTACACTCCTGCACTTTCTGTCCAGCACTGTCTGTCTGCAACAGTTGTGCTATTACAGGGATGCTCCCTCGTGTAAATCAGAGTGGGTGAAGACTGGAGTCCTGCTGTCTGCAGGGCATCAGCTAGGGAAAAGGAAAGTGTGAGAATGACTCAGCAGGATCAGTGGACTTAAGAGTGCTGAGCAAAGTTTCAGGGTGTTTTCCCTGAATGAAAATAACTCACTGCTTCTTCAGTTTCTTTCCTGAGGGCTCTGTGCTATTCCTACCCCTTAAGTTGCAGAATTTGTGTCTGGGGCACTTATCCAACTGCAGCAGGAGAATGGGCACCCAGCTAGTGGCAGCCTATTGTTGAGAGAATTGGGGCCCTGATAGGTAAATTTAAAAAGCTGAAATTTTCTAAGGAACTGACTTCTTGAAAGTTCATTAGTTTCAGGTCAATCATTTTTTGCTAAATCCTTATTTTATTTTATCCTATTGTCCATTTATTTCTAGGTATTTTCCTTCCCTCCCACCCAACTTGATAGTCTGCAATTGCAGGAGTTCATTCCTCCTATATGCTGAGGTCCTCTGCTTCCACTCCTATGATTTCTGTTGGCATGGAGAATGTTACTCTGACAGCCAAGTGTTCGTAGTTGCAGTGGCATCTTCACAATTAGCTTTCTGGATAAGATTTTCACCTTGCTCTTCAATTGCTCACTAAGGCACACCAGCCTTCTTGTCACTGTGAGAAAACCTGGATAGCACGAAAGACTTCACATTCTTGAGAAATGCTTATTGCAAGTTGACAAAAATGCAGAGCTTCTGAACATAACCTCAAAATGGCATGGTCAAAGGGGTGAATTCCTTTACCACTGGATGCATAAAGATTCATTCACACAGCAAAAAGATGTGTGAAGCCTTCTGGAAGGCTTAATGGAGTGCCAGACTGACAACTATCCCTAAATTGCACAAATATGTACTAAATGGTCTATTTCTGAGAGGTAACACAGGCCATATGTGATTTGAGGTTACAACACAGTTCTAAGGCATCTTCAGTACCTGGGGGGTGCCACTGAACAGAGAGGTAATATATATATTGTTGAAATGAAAGTGAAAACATTTTTTCATAGCAAGTGCTCCTCTCTGGCTTTTTAATGAAGTTATTCAGTATAAATATGTGCCACTAACTGTTTTATTTTTTATTTTTTATTTTAGAGATGAAAGTCTCCCTTGGAAAAATGCCAGAACCACAGGAAGTAAACCAGAGGGCCAGAGGCACAGGAGCTGATAAGAATGGAGCACACTTCTCCCAAGGATAGCTGATGGGGTTTTTTTATGTATTTTTAAAAATAATTTTCTCCTTTTGGCTTTTAGCCAAACTTGTAGTTGCTGCCTCCAATACTTCAAGTAGAAATTCTACACTGCTCCACAGCTTTTCCCAGAACCTATAAGAATACAAAATTGGTGCATTTCCTAGAGTTTCCCCATGGCATTCACTTCAGAAGAGCTTTCTCTTTTCAGGCTGAAAGTTGGAGTGCAAAGAAGTATGCACATTGCTTCATACATGTGCATATTTATTTTGTTTAAGTGGAAAGATCAAAACATGTTGATCCCATGAGAAGATAAGGTTTCTGCGTAAATATTCAACTTTCATAGCATTAGATGTGCTGAAACAACACCAGTTGAATATAACAGATCCCCCCTCCCCCCCATGCTCACATCTAGGGAGTTTATAGCAGTGGAGAAATTCTCTGGCAAGGCTATTCACAGTGCCCATCAACATCAGGCAAGACACTTTACTGCTTTATGGTCTTTACAGAGAAAGCCATAAATGTTTAGAAGCTTTGCTATATAGATTAGTTTGGAGGGAAGAAACTTCCTCAATTTATTTTCACCTATCCTGAAAACTTGAACCCTTTCTTTGCCATTGTGGAGCAGAATCCACGATGAGCTACATGAGAGGGTAACTGAGGATTAACAGAATATCTCAGCCATGAAACATGACAATCTTTGAACACATGCCCAGGAAACATTTGCTTGTGGAAAAAAACCAACAGTTAACATCGAGCAAGCAAATCTCCCACAAGAAGGCATTTTCTTTTCCCATGTTCCCCAAGAACTACAATGTGAAGTCTTTGAAATGACAGTAGCTGCAAAAGACAGGGGCTCAGGCAGACAACATGCCCTAGGGACATGCAGTGGCTCCAGCAGCTGTGAGGAAGACATCAGCTTAGAAAACAGCACCCAACACAGCACCTCTGCCACAAGCATCAAATGGAAGAAGGCAAAGTTTTATCCCCAGCCATCTACAATCAGTACTTTGTGTAAGAATGTCTATTAGCTGCATAAACACTGTTCATAAAACTCACTGACTAAAACAAAATGGCTTTGGTCACTCATGTAAAAGCATAAAGCATCCTGATGTCAGATGTCTCACTGAACTCTGGGCATAACATGTTTGTTCTCAAACATTGCCCTTTCTTCTGAGTGTTGTATATTTTGTCCAGAAAATAACACTGAGGTCCAGTTTTCTTTGAGAGCAGATTTAAAAGATGACAACTTCTGCTTTTGAAATCAGATTGCTGTAGACACCTCTGGGCCTTGCTCTAAATATAAATCACCCATGCAGTATGCTTGTCAGCTTAGGCCAAACGTGTCATACAAGGGTTGGGTTGGTTTGGGACTTTTTTTTCTTTTTTTTTTTAACCTAGATATAAGCAAACCTTAATGTAGAAATCTGAAAAACAACCAGACTACTGTCATCTTCAGTTGAGAAAAAGATGCAGAAGCACTCTGCTTAAGCCTTTCTTTCCCATATGGCTCATAATATGTCAAAACTGCCATTTTCTTCTCCTAAAGTGATTTCAAAGGTAATTTCCATTTTGATACAGATCCTGGAGAAGAAGACAGAACATCCTGACATTGCTTTTTACATAGCACAAGAAGGACCTGGTATGAGACTGACTTATAAGTACCAGACATTATGGCAAACATTGGATTTTCTGTGCTGAAACGGGAATGCTCACTGCCAGCATGGTCCTGGTAGAGCTCTAAACAAATGTGTTCTTCATCCAACCTTAATTAGGAAACATGACTTAGCTGTACTATTCCAAGTGATATTGGTCAAGATCAACAGAGTTACATTTCTACAGTCTTGCACCTTTAAAATCTGTTTCAAATCAGTGATTTGATATCCACTTCTTAATAATTGGTCAGCACATATAGTCTGTACATGCAAAAAATTTAGCTTTGTATCTTTAAAGGCTGCATGTTTTGTTTGAGACTGACACTAATTTCAGCAGAGCCCTGGGCAAGAATGACAGGAGTGCTGCAAACCTCCATGAGGCTCTGTCCTCAGCAGTGCTGTAGTGAGAGCATCTTTGCACATCTGTGACAAGCCCTAACCTTTCCTCCCACCCTCAGCTGTCTGTGACTTTGCCCCCTCAGGCTATGTTTGCCCCATCTTTTCTTTTTTGAGGCTTTGGAGACTTTGATGCTGTTACAGACAGTGCTGGAAGCCAGGAGCAGGAGAAGGATGTGGTAAGGAAGAAGGATGTGTTGAGCATGAGAGGGAAACTAAGGAATATAGTATTTTCCATGGCCTGCTGGTATCAAGTGTAGATAGGAGATGGAGCAGAGCTCTGAGAAGTTGTATCTCTCTGTGGGTAAAGGGACTGCATACTATGGTTAAGGTTTCCTATTCCATTTAGTAATACCAAGGAATCTTTGTCAGTTCCTGCAGACTTTTTCACAACATATGGGGTACCCTTTTGATATGCAGCATGAAAGAATCTGGCAGGCACAAACAACTTATTCAGAAAGAAATTATTACCTTGCAGAAGATTGATACCCTAAACACTACAAGCTGTGTGAGAACAGGTCAGTGAGACTCATTCTCACTTTTGGCATGAAGGAAACAAACTCTTTGGATCTCCAGGAATCTCTAGCCACACACAAGTGACACAAAATGTTCATAGCTCTATTTGGTAATTCAGATCCTCCCATAGGTTTTGTCTTTCTAGCCCATCTGTCAAAAACATACAAGACCCACACACCTAACAAGATGGTGAAGGGGGAGCAGTTACACTTGCAGACTAGATTTAGTCAAGACTGTGCTATCTGGTGAGTCTGATCTCCTCTGTTACCTATTCTTTCACCTTTCGAGCTTTCCTAATCAATGCTCTTTTATCATATTCTTGTCCTTGTTCTTGTATTTGAATATCAACTGAGATATCCCTAGTGTAACTAATCTATCAGCCAGATCTAGATCAACCATTCTATTTTCAGCCCACAAGCATTTTTTCTTGTTAGACAAGAAGAGTCTTAGCTCTTCTTCTTAGCTTAAGAGCAGCTTCTGAATCTAGACTGACTCTTCAAAGTTCACCCTGCACAACAGCATCTGAATGGCAAGAGCAAAGAATGTGAGAAAAAACAGCTATTGTCAGAAATGGAGTCACCTGCAAAAGTGGGTCAGGAGACTATTCTACAGCAGAAGCTCTAAATCTATGAAATGGGTCAAAATGTAAATTAACCCAGAACTCTCAGCATCTACCTGGGACAAGTGCCCATCAGCACATTGATTTCAAAGCTGTTTCAACAGGCTGGTTCATAGATTTTAAGTTCAGATGGCTCTGTGGTTATCACCTGGCCTTAGGAGTCACTAAAGAAAAATCCTTCTTTAGACCCCACATCAGTACTTGAAATAGAGAATATATTTTTTAAAAATGTAATCATGTTCCCAGTGGTGGAGAATTCATCATAAGCCCTGTGTTGAACTTTGGTGACTATCCCCATTGTTACAATACTTTGATTTTATTTCTGGACTGAATTTGTCTAGCTTCAACTTCCAGCAGTTAGTTCTTGTCTGAAGCACTTTGTGTCTGATTTGAGTGTCCTGTATTACCAAATTTCAGCTCCCTACCTAAATTATCAAAGACCTCTCTTATATTTGTATTGCATTTTTGTGTGATCAGTAGATAGAAAGTAAGATTTATGATGTATGCATTCAGTAAAAATAATAAATATTCCAAGATCAATTAATGAAATATTGCAGGATATATGCATTTTTTTCAGAATGAACATTAACAGTCCTCAGTCCTGGACCACATAGGTCAGATTTTGTTTACTGCCAGCGATTTGTATTGTCATTGCTGCTGTGTAGAACTACCTGACATTCTTTCTTATGATTGCAAAATTGGATTGTTTTGATTCTTGAGAAAACAAAAAAATGCAAGCTAAAAATGCAAAAAACATAAGCCAAAAAACTCATAAATTTGTCTGACTGGTAGACTATATTTTACCATCCATAGCAGAAAATAAATATGTAACTCAGAAAGTAACAAAAGACACAAATCTTGCTTCCCAGAGCTATAAGCCATTTAGTTCTAAGCATGACCTCATTTATTTTTCTAACCCTTAATTTGATTTCAAAAGAAATGTATGATACAGTAGCTAATTTCATCCTGATATCAAAGCTAATTTATCTTGCCTTTACAAGTAGCATCATGTAGCTGGGAAAGATTCTTTTATTGGGCTAGAGTTATGGCAAAAGTGCTCATTATATTCTGCATGTGTACTAGGTGTTTTCCCTGCAACTTGGAACCAGCTGATTCCATTCTGTGCCTCCCATTTTTCAGGTCTGATCCTGTTCCATTTTATACAGTCTAACGACAACAACTTTGGAGGTTTTAGGCTCTACATTAAAAAATTCCCAGGTGAGAGGAGAAGCACTTTGTCAGAGATAAAAACAGCTACAGAAAATACAAGGCAGAGCAAAACCAAGCCCAGCAGGATTATTCATGCAGCTATGTTAATAGAATTGGATCTTCTGAAATTACTTTGGATTCTTTTGGACAAAGAGGGTCAAGCTCAGGTAAATGTAAGTGATTAGTATGGGGTTATTGGGGGTTTTTTTCCTGGATGATTCCAAAATACTTTTGACAGTGCAATGGTAAATCAAAAAGTGAGTAAATGCATTTGCTTGATGCTCGGGACTGAGCAGTGAGGAATGCATAAATTCTGTATTGTGCCGATTAAGAGTTTAGATATATTTTTCTTTTAAGTCAGTTTACCTTACCAGTGAAATAAAATCACTATTTGTACAAATAAAACATCTGTTTAGTATCTATTTTATATTTATATTTAATATATCACAGTCAGACTACAAAGATGTTGAGAGTAAAGGTGTAAAATATGTGAAGTACATCGTATAACCTTGTAATTGGATGTTGTATATTCAAAAAAATCCAGCCAACGAGAGGAAATAAAATCTTTCCGAAGAGCACATAAACAACACAAGCATCTTTCCAACACCAGAACATAAATCAAAATACATTTAAGTACTATGTTAAGTATTTTGTTGTTTTTTCCATTGCTTCTAGAAAAATCTCCATTTAACACTGAGGTAGTTCTAGGTAAATAGAAGTACCAGAATACAAGAAAAACATTTTCTGTAGGTTCACACAAACTAAGAACAATCAAAAGTGGCAGCAGGAACAAATATAGAGAGCATTTACCCTTCATGCTTCCAGAAGCATTTTTAATGTAGAATAAAAGAAGGGTGAAATTCAAAACCAAGTGTTTCACAGGTGAAAAATAGATTAACACACCAGGACTGCTCACCAGTGTTTGTGGACATGAACAGGATCAGACAAAGTACACTGAAACTGTTTCATGTGTCTTTGCACAGCCATGGCAGTGAGAAAGAACCTTGCAGAGGCTATAACCATTATTTATGACCTTTTGGAGACCTCTTTTCACAGCCAGGAGAGAGATTAATATCAATGGGAGTTTGCAAGTATCCACGGGTATACTGGGAAACATGAATTGAAATAAGCTATGTGAAGAGGAGAAACAAATGTGTGCATTACTAAACTTAGTAGTTCGAAATTAATAATGTGATATTGGCTATTCAGGCATTTACTGGGAAATAAAGAAAAACAACAGTTTCCTGATTGCTCAGGCCTTTCCTCTTCCTATCAATAGGGCAGGTATCAGCAAAACCCCAGATCCAGAAGGGCATCATCCTCTGTTTGGCTTCCCATCAGTGCTTCTCACTCCTTGGGGCAAGGCTGAGAGC
>NW_008675569.1:15505-20067 GCF_000695815.1 Acanthisitta chloris
AGGCTCTTGTTGCACGACAAAAAGATCCAGAGGTCTCCTGAGGGAGTCTCACACTTTTTCTTACAGGGTCTGATTGTTTCTGATTGAGCCTGGCCAGGTCTAACCAGGCTTGGCAGGGGCATAGGGCAGGGCTGTTCAGCCCTCCTGGGGGCCCTGAAGGCATCTGGCAGATGAGCAAAGAAAGTCTATGCAGATGTGCTCCTGGGATAAAGCAGAAAATGTAGCCAGGCGTTTCAGTCTTGAGATGCACAGCTTGAAAGGCCTTGTTTTATGGCAAGACTTTCTGATAGAAGATGTTCTGGATAGGAACCTCAAGCTGGGGGCACACCAAGGCAGTCATCCTTGTTATGCAAAGATGCACACAAGATGTTTCACTGCTGCTAGTGCCTTCTATAGCACATCACAGGTTCCCCTCCAGTGCACATGGTGCATGGGCTCTGATGGTTGGTATTCATGTAAAAAATATGTTCTGTGCTTCTGTCATTTTGTCTGTTGGGGGTGGGTAGGAAGACCAGAAGTTGTGGTGCAGTCTGGTTGGAGACATGTCACTAGTGGTGCCCCACAGGTTTCCATACTGGGCCCAGTTTTGTTCAACTTATTCATCAATGACTTGGACGAGGGCACAGAGAGCTTTCACAGCTAGTTTGCTGATGATACAAAACTGGGAGGAGTGGTCAATACCTCAGAGGGCTGTGCTGCCCTTCAGAGGGACCTGGACAGGTTGGAGAGATTGGCAGAGAAGAACCACCTGAAATTCAACAAGGGCTAGTTCAGGGTCCTGCACCTGAGAAGGAGTAACCCCAAGCACCAGGACAGGTGGACACTGACCTGCTGGATAGTAGCTCTGTGGGAAGGACCTGGGGGTCCAGGTGGACAACAAGCTGTCCATGAGTCAACAGGGTGTCCTTGTGACTAAGAAGGCCAATGGACTCCTGGGCTGCTTTAAGAAGAGCATTGCCAGCAGGTCAGGGAGGTGATCCTGCCTCTACTCAGCCCTAGTGCAGCCTCACCTGGAGTATTGTTTCCAGTCCTTCTGGGCTCCTCAGTGCAAGAGGTTTAATTTTGTTTAAGACAGGAATATCTTCCTTCTTGAGCTTCATGAGGGACTATATAAAATAGAGTCTGCAAATCAAAAACGTTTCCAAATATAGCTCTGTTGTTGGCTTGAAGGGAGGTTGTAACACTAGAAAATGACACTGCTTCTAGCACTGTATGGATGACATAGTGCAATGCCTTCCAGCTGAAAAGGTAGCAGTTTCTCACAGAATTAAATGTCTAAGATTAGAACAAATTTAGCCATTCATTTTGTAGGATAAAGTAGTTCTTAGCATACAGATAAAATTGTGCATCTTTTAAATTAATGAGAGGCTTTCAGTAGACTAGCCTGAGAGTTTGATATCACAGTATATATTTAGCCAGTTATATTTTCTCCAGTAAAGCTGCCAGTTTGTTCATTAGCCCTGAGTTCATGAAACAGCAATCAGTTGTTAGAACTTGAACTTTCTATTTTTGCACACGAAGTTTCTGACAAAGTTTTTGAAGCATGCTTTCTCTCTCATCTGTGTTTTTCAGGCTAGGCACATCGCATCTAAAGTTTTAGGTAGGTTTTCTGGGACAAGTTATCTGGGACATTTCATTTCATTTAAGCCTACTCTTCCAGTCTTATTGTCTTTGTACAACAACATGTAAATGCTTGATAACTGTTGTATATGCATAAGCTATCTGCCATTCCCCTGTTATAATATCAGTCTTGTAAAAGACTTATAATTCTCCAGGCTGTTTAGCCTATGATCAATATTTAAATGTACTCCAATTGTGGACTGCTCTACACATTCATCACTTTTGTGCATTGCTTCCATGCATAGAGTTGTTACTGCTTCAGAGCAGCTGGTCATGCATGATTCTAAGCAGATCTAGCTTTACTTTCATCCTATCTATAATCTTGATGTATCTGTCCTCTGCTGAAAATGAGTAATGCAGCTTCATGACAATTCAAGTGTCATCACACTGTGTTAACAAGACCTTCGAATCAGCATCAGCAGAAGTGTTGACATCTTGTTTACAACCATTCTCTGTGGATGTCGAGAACTGGCTCTTCTTTCACTCACATCTATTTTACTTTGGTGTAATTCCACTGGGTTTACAGGTACTTTTCCTTGATAGCCATTTGAGAAAAGAATCAGATTCATAATTATCCAGTTCTACTCATTCTGGAGTTGAATGTCAGTTTAAGATCTCAGACTCGTAGCATGCTTTGAATGATTTTGTGCATGTTGTTTTAAAAGTGCAAAACATAATGGTACAGTTTTAAATTAAAAAAAAGTGGTTAAATGTAAAAGTGTAAGCATAATAAAGCATAAGCTTGTTCCTCATATGAATTTTATTTTTGTTTTATCCAGAGTGCTTAAGGTTAGCAGTTTGGTCTGGCCTTCAGATATGGACTAGTGATTTCAATTTTAAGTCCCTGATATGTCATTTTTAGATTGAGACTTAAGAGACATTCCTTTTTTTTAAATCAGTGATTTAAGTGTGTTCTATTTTAAATCACATGGGTGAGGTGCATGTAGAAATAAGCAGTTAAAATATAGAGTCCTCTGTATCTCTAGTGTCACTTCTGTCATCATCTCTGACTTCAGAAGCTTTGGCACCCAGAAAGAGCTTCCCACTGCCTGATAACCATCTGCTTATGGTCTTTTACTCCTCAGTTGATCCCAGACAGACTGGTGACACTCCCTTAACTTCCTTGAATACCACTCTTGCTCCAGCTTTTGGGGTTTCTGTCTTTCTTCTTTCAGACACTGTTTGCCAGTCACAGAAATCTATGAATTCACTGCTGCAAGTGCCCTCCTCCTCTCTCTTATGCTGACTTTCAACATTCCTTCTGCTCTTCTGCTACCTTCCTTATTCTTCTTCTTTCATTGGTTCTGTTCCTCTGTGTATTTTCCCCCTCCTCTTTATTTTTCTTTTTACCACAGACGTCCGTATCATTGATATAATATGACTCTGCACCCATTCCCTCACTCCTCCCCATAGGATTGTCTTGATTCTTTTGATGAAAGGAATCAGGGAGGAGGGACAGATGGACAGCTGAACTGTATTCTCCACTAGCATGAGTTCATTGTCCTCATCTTTTCTGCATTCTTACACCTCTATTATTCCTTTCTGACTCATATAAACCATGCCTGGTAATATCTTCCTTTCACATCTTGCCAACCCCATCATCCCCTCGGTATGATCCTGGCCATGGGTTTCCCTGTCCTTGCATTCCACTAGAAAAAAAGCTCTTGCCCATGTTTCAATTTGCCCTTTCCCTCATTGCTTTAGTAGCATACTCAAGAAGAAATACAGCAGCTTCTACTTTGGGGGAAAAAAAGTGTGTTTTCCACTTCTCCCTGCCCAGCCAGGAATGCAAGTGAGGAATTTGAACAGTTCTGGCTGCAGCCTCCTACTCCTGTCCCCAGCAGCTGCTGCTGCCCCTTTGCCAGCTCCTCCTCCAGCAGTCAGCCTTGCCAGGGCTTCTCATGCCTCTGAAACTCCCTGCTGCCCTCGGGCATTGCAACTGGCAATTCACACATGGCTCAGGGGACAGAAGGTGTCTGCTTGCCTATAAATATGTACACAGACACATGCTTACATATAGAAACGTGTGTATATTATTTTTTCCCATGTGTTTTTTCCCATGTGCACGTTGCACGTTTATGTTCTCTGCAAAACAAGTGATGTCCTGGTTCTCTCATTTCCCTGCACAGGACATGTTAGTAGGCTTTTTGAAGTGCAGGCATGGTGCACCAGTTCTATCTCCCTATTTCAAATCTAGCTTGGAGGAAAACTGCACCTATGCATGTGAGTATGTATGTTTGCATCATATAGACTGGGCTGTAGCCAGTTTTTCTAAATTCTTTTCACGTCATGTATTTCCATCAGTCCTTGCATTCTTGTATTCTTTGAGGCAGTCTTTTCATACCTGTGGGCAGCCCAAAGAGGCTCTGAACCCTACTGGTGCTGGCTAAACACATTTTAAAAA
Organism: Acanthisitta chloris; assembly: GCF_000695815.1. Lineage (NCBI taxonomy): Eukaryota > Metazoa > Chordata > Aves > Passeriformes > Acanthisittidae > Acanthisitta > Acanthisitta chloris. The sequence goes on from NW_008675569.1 coordinate 19,530, forward strand.
TAAGTTATTTATAAAAATGCCACTTTCAAGGAGAATTAATGCAGGTAGCTTCTGGGGGCACCTGGCTTTTTGGAACCATCTCTGTTGGGGAGGTGGGGGGAAGCCCAGCTGAATACATTACAAGTGTGTTAAATGCAGCTTTAAAATTGTTGTGCCATGGCCAGCATGCTGTAATTTTTTCACAGGCGTTGCTGTGCTGTGGGAAAGAAGGAGGAACACAGATGAGCATTTCTTTGTGCAGGAGGTTGGGTGTTTCTCAGCAGCTCTGTCCTCTAGGCTGCTCGCTCACAAGCTTGACTCCTTGCCTGAGGCTGGCAAGAGGCAAGTCTTCTCCTTCGTTTCTTGCTTTCTCTACAAAATCCACAGAGGAGCCCCACCCCTGTGTTCTCACGCTTCTTAATGTGACTATAAACAGCACCTTATTTGCTGCCAAATCAAGTTATCTGCATAGGCTATTTCAACCTAACTTTTGTGCCAATCCCATTTTAATTCAACCAGAATACTGGCAACAACTTTTTCCTTTCCTTGGATTGCAGGA
>NW_008675569.1:20085-37842 GCF_000695815.1 Acanthisitta chloris
GAAAAAAAGAAATGGCTTAATGTTAGAAGCTTGATCTCGAAGGGATGACTACACTGGGGAAACTGCTTGTGTTTTTCTCTTGGCTGTGCAATCTTGAGCCTTGTCTCTACTGGATCTTAATCCACTAATGTCAAGGTTTCTGTGTAAAATCCCTCGTGTAGTAAGAATTGGTATCACAATCAGTATCTCTTCTTGTTGGCCAAAATCCCAAGACAGACTAGGACTTGCCCAAAACAATTTATTAGAAGCCTATACACCAGGAGTCTTTAGCTACCAAAACCAGAAGAAGAAGAAGTAAACATCTATTTTAAAAATACCTATTCAGCTCTCTTGGGTATAACCTAAAGCCTGCAGATATGACTGCGTCATAACTGATGGTTTCATGCATCTTCAAAGAAGCCCTGATGAGTAAACTAACTCGTTCCTGTTACCTCCATAGCAGCTCCGTCATCAGAAGAGACACTCCCTTTTGGCAGTGAGAGTGTGTAAGGCTGCAGTTTCATAATTGGGACAAACAGAACAAGCAGGGGACCCTAGAGTAACAGGCAACTGTACACTTGTCTTCCAAAGTAGCTCATGCAGTGGCAGAAAGCTGTGTGTGTGGCCACTTGCAGTTCAGGCATATGCTAAATAGTGTGCCTTGACCACACCATTGAGATGCTCCACAGTTCTGCTCCTCTCTCCTTACCCTCTCATGTTTATCAACACACTTTGCCTTGTACATCTGCCACCTCCATTTTCAATGGACTGCCAGCCATGAGTGTCCTTTTGTCTGACTTGCCCTGGCAAAAATCCCTGTGACTTTGTTATAGCCATCACAGCAAGAGCCCAAACCAGATGGCTGCTAGCCTCTCTTTTTTATATCCAATCCACTGTTCTAAATAATTAAAGGGAATCTGATTATGAGAATCAGGGATAATTCAGGTGACCCTTCTGCCACAGCTTTTAAGGTTTTCAAACAAGTAGGAGCCCCACTTTGTGCCTATAGTTAACTCACACAATCAGTTCTCTTCTTTTTTGGTCATTTGTCTACCCACATGCTTCCCTGCTTCAAGGTCATTTAAAAGCCTCGAGGGAGGAAGAAAATGATAGCTTCTCACAGGTGTTTTTAGCACTCTATCAGGAGAAGAGGATCCTGTTTATGAACAAGGCTTGTGCTCCTATGGTACAGGTCAGTCAGATAAAGCAGTACTGGTGCTAATAAAGAACACTAACAGAGAGAGATAGTGGTGATATCTGGATGCTATTTTGGATGCTTCTGCTTCCGAGTATGAGCAGTCTAAAAAGTGCCAAACATTTGCAAGGTAATAACATCAGGTCATGAAGGAAAATTGCAGGAAGAACTCTAATAAAATAATCCTTCCAAGATCTTTATAGCCTGGAGAACTCAAAGGTCAAGGACAACTCACAGCAAAGAGACAGGAGACGTGAGCAGGAAAACAGTGTGTGTCCTCTGCAGGATGCCCTTGCCTTCAGGAAGGTCAGCAGAAACAGGGCACACAGATTGTCAGTGAAGAAGCAAAAGGATTAGCTATGATAGCTGTACATTTGGATTTTCTCAGGGCTTAAATACAGCAAACCTTAGATGGGCCTAACTGCTGGACCCTGACAGGCTGGTTCAGGTAGGAGCTGCCAGTATGACCTCCTCTGAACTTGCTATCTAGCCATATTGCACTTTGTGAGCTCTTGAAGTGTTTTATAGCAGTTCAATAAGTCAAGGAAGCTCAGGTGTAAAGTTTAGCTTCAGGACAGCTATCTGAGGCTCATAGTTCAAACAACTGATCCATGGTTACATTTCTGGTCTCAGCAACAAACAACTTGGCCACTGTTCAGATTAGAGGCCTGAGTGTTAGACTGTTGGATTACACTGCTGATGTTTTGGCAGCAAACTGAAGAAAGCAAAATTTAAGTAAAATGAAAAGACATTGCTTACTGAAATGACCAATAGAATTACCGCCGGGGGGGGGGAGGGGAAGGAAGAGCAACTCAAATTGGAACGGGAAAATGGCAGGGTAGAAAGTAATTGGATAAACTGCATGTGTCCAGATTGCCTGTGCCTGATGAAATCCACCCCAGAATAGTGAAGGAGTCGGCTGAGACAGCCTTAAAGCTGCTTTCAATTGTTCCAAAAGAATTGTGGCAGAGTAGTGAGCATCCACGAGACTGAAAAAGGGCAAGGCTAACACTTATTCAAAGGGGCAAGCAAGCCACTGAATTGTCAAGCTGGAAAAAATGAACAATCAGCATCTCTGTGACCATCTCAAAGAACACAGAATGAAGGGTAACAGACGAGATGTATCAGAGAAAATCTGATCTAATCCAGCCCAAACAACCTAATTTCACATGTTGAAAAGTGGTCAGTTTACTGTTGCTCCTCAAACTGCTGTCAGCTGAGGCAGGCAACATATGCAGGAGTCACCCCATTTGCAAAGCAGGTCTGTGTCTACAAATAAGTATATTAATGAATATATTTTTTTTCACAATTTGTGGGAGGTAAAAAGTCATACAGAGAACATCTGTTCAGAATTTAAAAAAATTTTTTTGAGAGAACAGACAACTTTTCATCAGTTGCAGCAAAGACAAAAAAGAATAACCTGATCTCTACATGCACAATTGAAAGGAGAAGAATAGACAAAGAAATATTATTAACCTGCAACAGAATGGAATCACATTCTACAGGCCAAAGCTGTCTGATCTTAAGGATAATTTAGTGTTAGACTAGATTGTGCAATTGCCATAATTTGTTCTCTTTAAGAACTGGTGAGACAAACACCTGCTGGCAATCACATGGTTACTTCTCATACTTCCAGTTTTATTTTCTGTGGTTTCCCATGATTTAGAAATACTTGTGATCTCTCCCAGCACTAGTGAAACAAACAAGACTTCCTCCATCCGAGGCATCAGCTTCTTCAGGTGTTTTCTTGGGTCAAGATAGCTAATGAACAATGGTTGAGTCTTGGGAAGAAAGACAACAGTAGAGACTTGATTCAGCAATTTGTTTAGTTTGATGTCTATTTCCTTCACCCATTAGGGACTATTTTACAGTCATCACTCAATTTTAGTGTATTGTTTTTATGGAGCAACAGGCTCAGCTGGAGGCACAAACTCCATATGATCCTCTGGGGGACAAATGTAACCAAGAAATATGTGACAAAATCTTGGCCTTTTGCATCTCTCCTTTATTTTTCTGGGCAAATTCTTGTAAAATCAGATCTACTCTACAGGATTATCTAGAAATAGTCTCTAGAGCTGAAGTGGTTGTACATCCCACAGGAAATTCCAGCTGAGAGCCATGCAACCTCTTTCCTACTAATTTTAACTGGAAATCGGATTGTAAAACAAGTAATCCATTTAAAATTAGTCTTTGCAGATGGGTCTTCCATCAGAAAATGATAGAAGCAAGAGTAATCCACAGAGACCAGCAAAGAGTCCTGTGGATCCTGGTGGAATTCCCATTAAAGAGATTACAACTGTCCTGAATTAGCAGTTGCTGTCTTTGGCAGGGAGAAGCTCATTTTACTGGTACAGCCCTATCAATTGCCAAACAGATCCTTCAAATAGAGGGGTTAGTGACTGGTGTTTATGTGAGAAGTGGTACTAAGGAAGCTGAGTAGAAGTGCTTTACAGAAGGGAAATTGAAAACATGGAACAGGCTGTGCCAAGGAGAAAACCTGGAACAGGCTGTTCTGATCAGCAGCAGGCAGAAATAGTGACTTGTAGAGAGGTAAGAGATGCCAAGGAACACATTAATTTTCCATTGCTGGAAGTGTACCTGCCAAAGACCAGCCTCAGTAACTCCTTCTGGCCCCTACATGTTTCCAGGTAAAAGTAAACTTTCTGCTCTGAACTTGTTCACTGTCTTAAAGTTCATCCTCTTCTCCTCTCCTGTCTTTTAAATGGTTTTTGAAAGGTTTTGCTGAAGGGTGCTCCATCTACCAACATCATTTATATTATCTACAGGGAAAACCAGAGTGCAAGCAGCTGCTTCCACTCGTGATATACTCCTCTCTTTAGGCCTTCTGCTGATGACCTCTACAGTACATGTGTTAAAATCTAAAATATTTATACATGGAGGTGACACTGTTCTTCTAATTACTGCAAATGGTGGTCCATGTCTTTCGCAGTGTCTCCTCCAAGACAGCATATGTGATCAGCTGTGGTAATAAATTTATTCTCTCTTCCTTTCATTCTCTCTGTCCTCCTGCCATGCTTGAATCTGCTTTTATTCTTGGCTGAAATCCCTTCAGCTTATCACTGTCACATTTACTGAGTATCTCGGCGTAAAACTTCATCATGCTCTCTCCAGAGAACCAAGTAAATGTCTCTATAATAAGAGTATGGCTAAAGCACAAGGAATAGTACACAACCTTCAACCCTGTTGAGGTTGAAGCCATGCTATTGAGTTTGTTTAGGATGCAAAGTCTCAGATGCAGTTCCTCCAAATGATCTATACAATGGTGAACTGGATGGGTTGGAAGTAAAAGCAGTGGAAGCGACTGTGTTAAGACTCATACTCTGGAAGGAGCTCTAAGTCCTGCACCAATTTGGCATTTTGTGAGCTGGAGCTTGGTCTTTCTCTCTGGCAGTGACTCCAGAGAGCCTGGAGCCCTGCTCTACCTTGGGTCCCTGCAAACTCTGTGGTCGACCTTGAATAAAACCAGAATCAGATTAACACTACCAGGTCTCATGGGTAATATTAAGTTGGTTTAGAACTCTCCAGAAGGCTAAGAGAGAAAATAAGCAGATCTGAAATGGATGCCATTCCAGCTGCTCACTGAAATATGTTTTGCAACACTTTCCTCAGCACTATGTAAATACGAAATCCTTCTGCCAGTAACGCTGAGAGGGAGCTAAGCATTCTTACAGCCAGATGAGTAAACTGAGGCTCAGAGGAGTGAGTTCTCTGGAAGGGTGCAATGCTGGAGCCTTCTTCCAGCTACCTGCTCTGAGTACCACATCTATGTGCTTTACCCCTGGGCCTCTGTTGCAACACAGTTTTTGAGCAGGCTGGATTTAAAGCAGCTTGATCATCTTGTCCCCAAGGCACAGTTTAGGGCAGCTCTGTCACCATTCCTCCACGTAACAGCAGTTCCCCCTGCAGTGCCCAGCCCAAAACACTGCAACTAAAACCCCTTCTGTTTCTCACTGCTCTAATCACGCCATACCTGTTAATTCCTTTAGGTTCCTGGAGGTGTATCGGGTTCATTGAGTCCTTGTGTTTTTTTGCAAGTAGTTTTCACCCTGCTCTCATACCTGGCCCTCACAGCACTAGTTTAGTCCCAGAAACCCTTCCTCACTCTGCCCTTTGGGTTTACTTTCACACTGCTTGCCAGGCCTTGCTCATGCCACAGTTCCTGCTCATGTTGGTCTCTTTCAAAAAAAAAATCACCTCCAGTGCAGTCTCTTGGCACAGTTAAGGATATTTCTTGCACTGCTCTTGCCCTTTGAAACTTTAAGCATGTCTCTTCGCAGAGGCTTCTTCCTGAGACTTGCCAGGTGCAGGGCAGGGCTAGCAGAAAAAATTCAATATCTCTTTCTTTCAAACTGCTACTGCATCTCACTGCACTCACCAGTGCAATGCTGCACTGACTTCCCAATCAAAAGTAATGAGGGAGTGACTTCTCTAAACATTTCTTCCCTTCAGAGCTGCTGATTGTTCAGCCTACAAACTGGCTGGGACTAGTGTTGTTTGCCATAATTTCTTAGCACAGACTCTGGCACAAAGGGACTCTGATCTTCACAGATCTAAGCCCTGCTGTATCAATAGCTAATTAAAGTTTCTTCCATATTTAGGACCCTACTCATCCCTTTACTGACAGTGCTGTGAAATTGCAGTGACTGGAAATCAGACTGGGTGATATTAAAAAATAACCGACCAGACTGAACACATCAAACGTTTTCTGACCTGTTTCACTTTGTCTCCCTTATCTGAACCACATGGATGGAATTTAGCACCTCTATTTTTAAACCTTTAACTCAGGCATTGACCTCTTTACTGCAGTCACCCTAGGTTCCCTTTGCAGTCAAAGAAGAGAGAGGCACTTCTGGGGTGCAGTTTGCTTGCCCTACTTTTGGGGTCTACTTTAGGGCAAGATGAAAGGGCCCCTAGAAATGCCTGTTCCTCTTCACTGACTGTGAAGAAAGTCTTGTTAGTTGTGCCACATGTCTACAGTGTCAATCAAAACTGAACCTAAGTGCTCTGAGATGCCCTTTGTACACCATTTTGAACACTGTTAACTCTGAATAAGTGGATTATTCATAGCATATACAGAGTGTTAAATGTTACATATGTTCTGTATTTATATATATATTATACCAAATCCATGCATTCATCTATTACTAAGAAGCTAATCAAACAGCTGTAGTTGTCATTACAACGTTTTTCTTACACTTTCTTAGATGAGAACTCCACCTTCAAATTATTTAAACCAGTATTGATACTGGAGCAGAGTGTGTGGGGTGTAGATTTGCAAGGTCTTAGTCCTTAGTGATTCTTTGCCTTTCTGATAGTGTCACTGCAGTGCCAGCCATTAAGTCAGAGCCACATTCTGAGGAATCTGGCTGGGGATATTTCTTTAGGTCTTGTCAGGACTACCCAGCAGCTTACTGGGGAGATGGCTAGAACAGGCATTGCTGAGTACTTGTAGCATCCACCATGAACTGATTCCTTACCTGGGCACAACTCCCTCTGAAGCTTTTGGAGCAAGGACTTGATGTGTCAGTGTGAGGACAGACTGTCCCTAATTTTTTTCCCTAGCTGACCAAAAAGAGTTCTGGAAATTTAAATCTAGTTTTGGATCTACATGTGTGTCACTTGATGCTGAGACTCTCCACATCAAAATTAATAACCTATCAGTGCCATTTGTTCTGCCTGATGGACATTGTTAGCCATGCACTATACTGCAGCCATCCAAAACTGGAATTGGCACTTACAGAAAAGGATATTTTAAAAAACCCACTCAAAATGCTGCAGCCTCTGAACTGACCTTGCTGGCACATTTAATACAGAAGATAAGATGATTTGGGGAGAACCAGGCCACATATACCTTCTTGTATACACCTAAGCTATAGATCTGAAGAAAGTTTTCATTCTCCTGTTCAAATCACTTCGGGAGGAAGACTTCTTTTTTTTTCCCCTCAGTATGTACCTGAGAACTGTTATCAGTCACAGCAGGGCACACAGGATTAATGCACAGATGAGGGCACATATATATAAACTACATGCATGTTCTAGGAGAGTGGTCTGACACCACTTATTTATTTAACTTACCTGCAAGATAATATAAAAGAATGGAAAAAAAAACCCTACTGCCATCACTTTTCAGCAACAGTAAGTCATTTGGTCTTGAGCACAAATATTGCCGTAAAGCTTCTTGATACAAACACCATTTTGTGATAGACAATTCCATTTATTTCCTTCAATTGGAATGCTAATTAAATCTGTCAGTGGTTCTCCTGCCAAAGATCTGCTGCTACATCTGTGGGTGAAGCTGTATTTAAATACCCTTCAGAGTCAGTAGCATGTTATTGGCTGAATTTATGAAGGAAACATAACCAGGAAAGATATATCCTGTTATCTTCTCACCTAGGAAAAAAATCTGATAGGCAGATTCTTAAGTGGAGCCATCTTTTGGTAATGGGCCCAACTTTCTGCGTGGCAAATGAAAATATTACAAATAATACCTTAATCTTTCAGTGTATCTCTTTACAACAATGAATTGCATAAAAAATGCATGGCAAAAAATTTCCCCTTTCTTCCTAAGAGGCATCGTAGCTGTTTTCTTTCATGCTCAATGGAGTCTGCAGAATTATCCTCTATGTGCAGCAATCCTGGCACTCTGGTGGCCCAGCTGTGCTGCATTTCTTATGGAAAGCCCCAGAGATCAGTATTCTCTTTCTCACTCAAAAGGAACCCATACCATCAATCTATGCCACTGCATTTAGGAAGTGTGTTTCCCTGAAGGAAGAGGACTTGATAGACTTATTTGCATTTCCCCTTCCCATACATCTGGTTTTATGTGCAGTCTGTGAGAGATGAATAGTAGGTATTTCTACCTGAATCACGCTGCAACACTGAACTGCAGCAAGGGCTGTGCTAAGGCAGCTCCCAGGCAGGGTTCTCCCAGTCTTTCCATGCAGTCCAGAACTGTGGACCAAGTCCAATATTCTCCCTGTGGCAACACACTGTTACATGAAGCATCTTGCAGAGTGGTAAGGGACTGGGTACCTTCTCCTGACCTGGACCAGCAAAGTGACACAGGACATCCACACAATGGCTCCTGTTCTGTGAATAAAACAGTTGCAGCAAGGTGTTGATGAAGGTGGATCTTGGAGGTCCCAGACAGTTGGGGAGATGTTCAAGGTGTTTGTTCTATTCTGCAGCACTAAGGAAGGTATTTATGGGACTGAATTTGAGTATTCTCACTGAGCTATTTCTCTGTGTTTATTTAAAGGTTAATCCCATCCTGGGAGCTTATTCGGTGTTACAGGGGGTTTCTGACTTGTCCATACACTTTGTAGCTTACAACTGTGCAAACAAAGTATGTGCAACTGGACACTATGGCTGGCCAAGGCCCAGATGTTGGCTCCTGTATTTAGGATCCATGGGAAAATCAATATACCTGGATGCAGCCCAAGTGCCTGGCATACCATGACTGCTCCTCAGACCTGTCCTCCTGGCCCAGGCCCCCCCTGCCTGCAAGAGAGCAGTGGGGACCCCAGTGTTGCAGGGGGAGCTGTGGGTGGTGTAGGGAGCTCAGGGAAGGCACACAAGCAGAAGCAGCAAACACAGCAATACCTCACGGTGGTATTTCATGTTTGGAAGCAATTAGTCACTATTACAGCAGACAGTATGTTTGCATGTGAGCCCAGGACAGTGCTTTCCAGAGCAGCAGGGAGGAATTGAGGCAGCAGCCTGCCCTAGGAGATGGCTGATGCAGGTGCAAGACCCTCTTTGCAACTGAAAAGGCTGCTGATATGTAGTTTAAAAAGGTCTCATTTTTCATGAGAGTGAAAATATACTGCCAGGTCATGCTGTTTGGGTCTTGCAAGGAAGCAAAGCAGCTCTACAGTGGATTTAAGAAGCTCTACAGCTGCTCTAACTGATGCTCAGATTCCTCATCACTCCAACAACCAGCTACAATGGGTAAAATCTGTATGCTGAATATCTCTAGCAGGTGCTCTGAGGGCAGCTCCAGAGATTTCACATTGCTCAGAGATCCTGGCATCTTCCAGCATTAAGCCAGAATTATGGAACCTTAATGACCTCTAAAGCAACATGGGATCCTCAGAGCAAAGGTCTGCCTTGATGGTTGTTTCCTTCCCCAGTGTAGCAAGTGTGATGATTGTCCTTAGCTGGCCACCAGTGATGCAGACAGTGGGTCTGTGTGTCTAGCTAACAGCTGTTATCATCTATGTGATCAATATGTGCCTGCCACAGCTCAGTATTTTAAGGCTGAGAGAGGTGCAGGAGGTTGCATGTATTGTCTCCTCCCCCTGTACCACTCCTGGTCATAGGTTAGTGGGTTATTCTAGCATCTGACGTATCCAGGCTAATCCACTGGAAATCAAACAGATCAGCTGGGGATGGGCATTCAGTGATGACAGATTGAATTAATGGTCTTTACTGCTGATTCAGTGACAAGGGTCTAATCCTGGTATTTATGCAGAACAGAGCACACATGGAAAGCACAGAGACAGGCAAGGTAAGTACAAAACATGCTTTCCACTGCTCAAAGACCTGTACATATAAATGGGATAAATAACTGGAATAAATAACTTCCCTGTATTTCTAGTAGAAATTCAGGACCAAGCAGCTTAAGTTTGTATCTTCCCCACACCCCACTGATAACTTTACTGACTTACAGGTATCTATTTCCAAGTCAAGATACATACATTTTAGTTATAGACATATTTCAGCTTCAGTCTTGCCTCCAAATATATCAAGATTTTAATGTAATCACACCTATCTAAATACCAGTAACACTAGAGCTCAGTGCTGTCCTGCTCTGAGTTTTATGTTAGTTTAAGTGTTAATTTAAATATCACTTAAACTAGATTTTTGTTTTCTTCTTCAGAACTGCCACCTTTCTGAAGGTGATGTGGTAGAGAAGTATAGTCTATGTTTTTCCCTTGTAGACTTCAAGGTCTGTTTCCCAAAGATCAAGAGGGTTGTAACTGAGGATGTCTTGAATTTTGACCCTCTAAGGGAAGTTAGGGAAAAGCACTCAAAATGAGACATTCAAAGTCACTACTCAGCTCTTAAAGACTTCAGCATTTCCATGCTGCTTTACATGTAATTTATTGTCACAGCTATCTTAAAAATAGGCTTTGCACATGAATATAAGGAATATCAGTGAGACTGCTGATACAAGAAAGGTCAGCAGGATCAGACCTTAATATTTCACATCTAATCCTATGAATATCATGTTTATTAGGTCTCATATGCTCTGCTAATTCCAGCTTTATTTCTAATATGTGGCTTATTTCTTAGGATTAGGCTTACAGAATCACAGAATCAATCAGGTTGGAAAGCAGCACAGTGGGTCATCTGGTCCAACCTCTCAAGCACATGGCACAGGATTGTGTCCAGACAGTTCTTGAATATCTCCAGTGAGGGAGAATCCACAACCTCTCTGGGCAATAGAATTGCAATGGAAATTGGCTGTTCAACAAGTAGTGCACCAAAGCAGCCCCACCTTGCAGGTAGAATTGGCTTCTGCTGCTGAAATTGTGAAAAATATTTATCCAGCTCAATATCTAAACAATTGAATCTCTCTGTGATGAAAGCTGTGCCTCCTAATGACCTGCACATATCTACAGAAGTATTTCCCTATCTGCTGGCAATAAACACTTTGCAGCCATGGAAGAATCTGGGATAGCAAAGATTGTCTGAAAGTATTACCCAAGCCATCTACTGCACTTGTCCAAATATTTCTGCCTCTGTGTGACTGTTGGGCTGAGGCTCACTGTGCTTTGTAAACCCCTTTGCCTTTCACCATGACTCCCTGTCACAGCCAGGACAAACCACAGTGTCATGCCACACACACAGGCCTAAGACACATCTATCCCTAAAACATCCATCACCCTAATGAGCAAAGATGCAGAAAATGCTAGGATCAAAATTAAGACGTCCATGAAGACACTGCTTCAAATAAACCCAAACTAGATTAGTTAATTGGGATGGCAAGAAACATCAGTCTGCTAGTCTATAAATTAAGAAGAAATTACTTGAGCTGGTCAGATTTCTTGCTCCCTGTACTTTAGGAATTCACAACATCCTTCTGCTGTAGCTCAGAGATCAGCATAAAAGGGCTCCCAGTTCAGAGGTTCCTCCTCCTCTTCCCTGGCTTCTGGTTCACCTGGTGTTTCTGTCTTCTGTGATTCCTACTGTTTTCCTTACTTTTTAATTCTCTCCCTCCAGAAACCGTTTTCTGTTCTGAAGCAGCTGTGTGCTTTAGTCCCAAGTCCCATGTCCTGGAGACTAAGGATCACACCATGAACACCAATGGTTACAATAACTATTACCATAATAGCAATAACAATAGTTCTCTACAGTGGGAGGATATTGAGGGCAAATGTCCAGGACAGTTGGCCAGCCAGGACCTTCAAGACTTGAAGGAAGACCCACAAACACCATGGATGGCAGTCAGCCTGGCCCTGAGCTGTGCCCCAGCACAGGGAGCTCTGTGCATATTTCCAGGGACACAGTTACAGAAGCACAGGAGGTAAATTGCCATACATTATGTCTCGTGCTGGCGAGTCTCAGCTTCCCAGCAGCAAAGCTGTAAACTAGAGGTGAATAGGGTGGGAAAGATCTTAGTTGCTCAGTCCCTGCCCTGCTCTGAGTACCAGGCTGCTTCTTAAGCCCATAACTGAAGCCCCTGTGAGCAGCAGCACGTAGGGTTTACAGAGAGATGCTGCCCACCCAGATTCTGCCCTCCTGGGCACTGCCAGCATCGGCATAAGTGCACCCAGAGACAGCTCCAGCCATGTGGCAAAGCAGCCCTGGGGCTGCAGTGCAGCTGCCAAGTGCAGCTTTCCAGTGGATGACTTACTGCATTTCACAGAGTGCTGAGCCTCAGGGATTTTCTAAGGCAGCCTTGCTGGATGGGCAGGAGGAGGGAGCTAAGCACCCTCTGCTATCTATTAAAGGGGTACAAATCTCTAACTCAGCCATGGATACCCTAAGACTCCTGAAAGAGTTGCTCTCTGCTGCCCTTAAAAAGCTTAATCCATTGCTTGGTGGGTTTATTTTTTTTCTTAATGTCCCAGCTGCCAAACAGTGAGTTAGGGAAGATTCATAGAATAGTTTGGGTTGGAAAGGACCTTTAAAGGTCATCTACTCCAACCCCCCTGCAATGAGCAGGGATAGCTTTGTCTAGATCAAGTAGCTCAACCTGTAGCTGCACTGCAGCTGCACACTGAGCTACCTACCCTGGATGTGTTGCTCAACACAGGGATGAGGCATATACCACCTCTCTGGGCAACCTATTCCAGCTGAAACTGGGCAAGCTCAGGTACTGCAACAAAAATTCCCCAGATCATCAAGACAAAGGAAAAAAAGTACAAAAATGTGTTTGTTTTCAAAAATCTCAGGATTCTTAAGCAAACCTCATGCCTGTTTTTCATGGGGGAATATTATATGCGTGTCAGTTCACTGCAGTAGACCTGTTTGTGTAATATTCCCTTTAACATGATGCTGAGACTCCAAGAGTTTGCATACCTACACACAGAAAGCTAAGTTTGACAGAATAACAAGAGTGATAAATGAGGTGAATTTGCAAGTTTTTCTCCTTAAATCTCATTCCATTATCACCACTTTCCCCCTGCCCAGAGATGCCTGCGAGGACTCTCACTTTTATTTGCAAGTGCAGTTTGAAAGACCACTGATTTCTGCATCAAATCTGTGAGGAGCCTGTTGTGGCCTTGTTAAACAGGAACCACTTGATGTGGGGGGAGTATTTTCAAGTTTCACTTATTTATGGACTTGAAGGGTTGAAAAATTATTAAAGCATTCATCATCTTATTCAGCTGGTGACAAGGGGCTTTGGAAAAGGTTAAAATTGCACTAAGAGGTTGTATTATTTTATGCAAAGGACAGGCAAATTCAATGAAATCACAGTGTTGGTAGTTTTTTTTAAAAAAAAAAAAAAACAGAAATCAGCCTAATCTTAAAATCTTATAAATTATACATGTAGTATGGTAATAAGGCCTAGTCAATATGTTAACTTTGCATCCTTGTATAGCTGAAATGTTTCTGCACAAATGTTGCACAGAAAATCCCACATTTGCAGTATGACCTAATTTAGCAGCATTTATTTTCCTTTATCCCTTTGCTTTCCTCCTCATGAGGCTCAAGGAACCTTTTCCATTAGAGTCATCTCTTCATGGCAGGAGTGGGAGCCAGAGCAGGGAGCCAGGGATTGGCACCTTGTGCTCTGTCAGCACTCAGGGCACCACATCTCCTGCCCTGCCTGACCAGCTCCTGCCCCCAACACAGCTGGGTCTGGTGGCTGTTTGGCATAGCTGCACAGGGCTGTGAGCCTCTCACCCTCCTCAGCTTCCCAGAAGTCTTCCAGAAGCTTTGTTTGCTCCAGTTTCATAAGTTGATGAGTGGTTGGAAAATTCAGTGCTGAAGATATTTGTGCCTGCACATATGGGGCATGGAAGCTGATGAATGGGTGCCAGAAAGACAGAAATAGCAACAGGTTGTTAATCTGGGGTGGATGACATCTCCCTTTGCCACTGGAGAGTACCACAAGGGGCTGAGAAGCAAGGAAAAGGGGTGCCTGGCCCCTGATATTCCCTGCAGCTTTTAAAAGAAGATTCCCCTTCTCTTTCTTTGCTGTCATTCCTTTTGGAGACTGGGTGGCATTTCTAGATGAGTGGTTCCATGAGGGATGGGGGTCACAGGGATGTCCATCCTTTCTCAGGTCTGGCATCTCAAGGCTGTGTTCCAGGTGGCCATGCAGTGCTGCAGCCCATACCATGGCCTTGCTAACACTGGGGGCATGAAATCAGTATTTCCACTATCCTTTCACCTTGCCTAAAGGTCAAATAAAGCCCTCAGACCTCTGCCCACCCTCAAATTAGAATTAAATTAGGGTGAGACAGTCAAAAAATTATGATTGAATTGGACTGAAAAAAACCAGCCAAAAAAAGAAAAGTGTTATGGTTTTTTTGGAATTGTTCTTGTGGTGGAACAAATGCATTTCGTGTATCCAAAATGCAATGGTTTATTTTTAAGTACCCAGAAGGCAAATGCCTTGAGGGTACAAAATGAATATAGTACCTCCAGCCCAGTCAGAAGATTCCACACCCTTCCATACCTCTTGGAAAAAGAAGCTGTCCCACTGAAAGATAAACTACTTCCCAGGCCCATGGTGCTCCAGCCCAGGGAAAGCTTGAGTTTATCCACTGCCACTGGTCTGGCCAAACCCCCAAGTAGTGTTCCCAGGGTGTTGTTGTATTCTCCAGGACTTTGTTTGCTGTGTTGTGAAAGCACAACCTTTTCCCCTCTTCTTCCTCTTCTCTTTTTCCCTGATTTAAAGTAGTTTGCTTTTCAGAGCAGCCATGTGGTTGGGGAAAGGCTCCAGTCTCTCACCACTGACATGTGGTGTCTCCCTGGTGCAAGTGAGATGCAGGTATAGATAGCACCAGGCTCCTTCAGTTGCCACACTGGGTCCTAGCCTGGGACTCATCCACTTCAAGGCTGTCAAAATCCAACCTGCTGACCCGTGGCCCTTCTCTACAGACCTTTGTTGTTATCATTTTCCCAGCTTCCTGCCTGGACTGGATGTGGCACTTAGTGCCATGGTCTAGTAGCCACAGTAGGGTTGGACTTGGTGATCTTTGAGGTCTCTTCCAACCTGGTTGATTCTATGATTCTATGATTCTACGATCCTTGTGAATGTGCAGGTGCCTCAGCAAGACCTGGGCAGTACAGGAGCCAGAAGTCACAAGCAGGCTGCTTACTGAGCATCCAACACATGGAAAACATTTTCAGCCTCAGCTGAGCAGGGTGGGACTGAGCAGGTGATAATTATGCTTGTCAAAGGGCTGATGAGCAGGGCAGAGCTCAGGCAGGCACCTGAATATTTACACTCCGTGACCCCATTGCCAATGAGCACACCCAGCTCATTTGGGCTGATGGGCTAGATCTCTTCGTATTAAGCATTAATGAAAATGTCTTGCATTACTGTTGGAAAAGAAGGATTATGAACTTGCTGGGGTTTAATATCAGGAGGCAAAGGTTTAGCATGATTTTGCTTCCCTGACTAATATTTTATGCAGGAAAGCAAGCTATTACCTTGCTACATAATGTTGCTGCTACCTGAGACACATGAAATCCCAAGGATGGTCACAATGCAGGCATAAATATGTATGCTGCATAGTGCAGATACTTTTTGTTGCAAGTGCAAGTATTTTGATAAGACTTACAGGCTAAGGACTTTGATGTGGATTCCTCTGACTAAAATTCAGACATAGCAAACAGCATCTGAGCCCATAGCTCCAGGCCCCCTTCAGAATCAGTGGGGAGAAGTGAGCACTTCTAGATACAATTCATCTGACTTGGATTAGTCCTGCCTTAGAGTAACATGAGCCCCATAGGTGTCTGTGTGTCTGCTCTGACTACAGAGACACTTTGGATACTTTGGAGGCTGACTGAGTGTCTCTGACTACAGAGACACTTTGGAGCCCAGGTACAAAGCCTACTGTAAGTGTGTGACTTTGGTTAGGTGAATTTCATACCAGGTGAAAAAATAATTTGTGACTTTATGGCACAAAACAAGGAGAGTAATAGGTAGGAAGGTCAAGGTAGGAAGTAGGTAGGAAAAAGGTAGGAAGTAGGGTGAGATTTAACAACCCTCTAAGCTCTCTTGCTGTTAGTTTGTCCTGCTCAGCTTGGGTCAAGAACAAAACACCTGCAGTACCCTAGAAAGGGGATTCTGTCTGATGGAAGGAAGAAAGAACATAAAATTCCTACCCCCCTTTGTTGTCTACCCAAAATCCACTCATCCCAGGTAGCTCTTGTGAGATTTTAAGCACAAGCAGGAAAGGTGGGCCATGAACTTGGGGAGGTGTTTGCAGACAAACTTATGCCTTACTTCAGTGGCTGCTGTTCAAGATCTTCCCATAGCCAGTGACCTTGTCTTTCTATGGCTCAGGCATTTCTTGAGCAATGGTTATTTTCACCCCTAGACCCAGAAGTCTATTTCTTAAAATAGGCTTTTAAAGAATGAATCTTTCTCTTGGCATAACTGCTCCAGCCCAGCAGCTGTGAGCAGGTCTCAACCCCTGATCTCACTGTCTGAGGAGAGATTCCCCTCTGCAGAATACCTGTAATTCAAGCACTTGATTTTTCCCAGCAGGGAACCATTTCTGAAAATGAAGCCTATTTGTGTAATGAAACATCAAGTAGTTCAGACAGGGGATACAGAACAGTCATATAGGAAAAGAGCTCTCAAATGAAATGCTGTGCCAGGAAAGATTTAATTGTAGCCACCATACAATATTAAAAAGAACAGAAAAACAAAACAAAACACAAACCTGCAGGAACAGTCTGTTTTCATTTCCCAGCAATTGCACAACAGCAAGCATCCCTCAGTGCTCAAGAAGCTCCTGTTGGCACTAACTGGCACTCTTGCTGGTGGGTCTGGGTGGAGGAGAGGAGGTCTGAATGTTTGCAGAGCAGACCCATCCCTGAGATGCAGGCAGGCAAGCTGAGGCAGGTGAGATGCAGAGGAGCAAGATGCAGGAGCTGCTTTTGCTCTGTGCTTGGCAGAGGGCAGCAGCCCCAGCCCCTGACAGCTTTCGTGTCTTCTGCAAAAGAATCTCCTCAGATATGAAAAAAGCAAGTGTGGTCACAGACATGCTGATATCAGATGAGGGATTCCCACCAGGAATTTAAAGGTAGTTAGCAACTTTGAGGTGTGCAGGGACACCTACTCCTTGGGTATAGCAAGCATATGGATACCTGTATAGCTCAGAGCATATAAGCTTCAGTGCTTTCTTCCATGAGGGCCTCAAGAAGCCTGGAGTCCCTCCATATCTTATTTACTAATAGCACCCAGAATGATCACAGACCTTCCCCAAGCAGATTGCAGTGTTGTTTTCCATGTTTTTTACTTCCTATGCACCTCCCCTCCTCTCTTTATTATTTGCCACTGCACTTGCTACCCTTGTCCCTGGCAGAATCTAGAGATGTTCATGTGGAGGTAAAGTTTATTACTGACTCTTCTTCAGCTAGAGTCACCCAGGTTCCTCATTTGGCCAGAGACCAAACCAGTCCATTCTCTATGCTCTTTCTGTACTAAATGGCAGCCTGTCCCAGGATGATGCTTAATGAGTGCTTAATGAAGCAGCCAGGGAATTTTAGGCAAAAAAAATAATAAATTTGTGAGGTTTCCTAATTTATTTATTCTTCTTATTTTTAAACAGCAGTTAACTGAGCTGAAATGGCCAATACAACTTATACAGAATTCCTCTATTACTGGCCTTACAGAGAAGCATGGGGTTTAGCCAGAACACTCTCTGACTGCAGGACTAATAGCTGAGTTTGTTACTCAGACATTTAGATGTTCCCATTCCCTTCAGTGACAAGTGCTTACTGTTTCTTGGGTAATTTGTCTATTTATGGTATTGCCAGTGTGTATAAGATACTTCCAGGAGTTCACTAGATATTGAGAGTAGACTCATAGTCTATATATACTATATAGATATAGTGTGTATATATAGATAGATAGAGTCTGTATA
>NW_008675570.1:0-575 GCF_000695815.1 Acanthisitta chloris
ACTGGGGGGACCCCAAAACTGGGGGGGCACCCACCCCAGAAATGGGGGCACACCGAAAAATTGGGGAGTCTGAAACTGAGGGACCCTGAAACTGGGGGGGGGACACCCCCTGAAATTGGGAGGAACTCCAAAATGGGGGGGGACCCCAAAACTAGGAGGGGGGCTGAAAGTGGGAGGGACATCCCTGAAACTGAGGGGACCCCAAAACTAGAGGGAGGCCTGAAAGTGGTGGGGAACACCCTAAAACTAGGGGAGACACCCCACAAAATGGGGGGACCTCCAAACTGGGGGACAATCTGAAACTGGGAGGGATCCCCTCATGAAACTGGATGGACCCCGAAATTGAGGGGACCTGAAACTGGAGAGGAGCACCTTGAAACTGGGAGGAACACCCCCAAAAAATGGGGAGACCCCAACATTGGGAGGGACCCCAAAACTGGAGGGACCCTCCCATGAAACTGGGGGGACCCCTGAAGTGTGGAGGATCTGAAACTGGGAGGAACATCCCTGAAACTGGAGGGGACCCCAATACTGGGGAAGATCTGAAACTGGGAGGGACCCCCCCATGAAACTGG
>NW_008675571.1:0-2285 GCF_000695815.1 Acanthisitta chloris
GAATTATAGAATGGACTGGGTTGGAAGTAGTATAATAATAATAATAATCATAATAGTAATAATAATAATGAAAGAGAGAGGAATCAAACCCAAGAGAAACAAACAAGTGATGCACCCCCATCTGATCAGGGCCCAGCCCATCCCTGAGCAACATTCAGCAGCCCCCAGCCAACTCCCTCCCGTTTGTATACTAGGCATGATGCACTATGATGTGGAATCACCCTTTGGCCAGTTCAGGTCAGCTGTCCTGGCTGTGATCCCTCCCAGCTTCCTGTGCACCTTCTCACTGGCAGAGCATGGGAAACGGAAAAGCCTTTGATTCAGGGAAAGCACTGTGTAACAAACTGATGTTTTAGTTGTTGCTGTCAACATTATTCGCATACTAAAACCAAAACACAGCACGGTACCTGCTACTAGGAAGAAAATGAACACTATTCCATTCAGATAAAAGAGAACAAAATTTTATCTTTATTTAAATCATATGACTGTAGAATAATTAGCATGAACCATGTCAGTTGGCAATGAGGTAGTAGTGATAATAGCACAAAAATGTGCGGATGGAACGCAAATTTGTTTCCTTCAGCTGAACCCGGATAATTAAAGAACAAGTTTTCATGTCAGAGTCCATTTCTTGAAGCCAGAACTATTCTTTATCTCTAGTGTTTCCATAGATCTCCTTAGAAAAAATGGATTTAGCTGATAATGCAAAAAACTGCACTTTAAAAAACAGGCAGGTGAGAATAGCTGTCTTTAGCCTGACCATGTACTTGCTTTTACTGGTTAATAATGCTACTGCTATCCTAAGAAATTACTAGAAGATGCAGTTCTGGAGGTAGGCTGTAGAAATAGTTTGGGAGGTGGTACCTGATCAGCTGCCCAGATTTTTCAATGTGTTACTCATTGATAACATCACACATTTATATACTTTTGGTATTGTAGTTTTTGTGGTACTTTGGAGGGATTCTGAAATTTGTTTCACAGTGTGTCCTACCTGAAGAGAGAGTGCACAGCTTGCAAGAGTACCTTTTAACAGAAGTGGAAATAAATACAGATTTTTATTTACCATATCCATTGCTGATAGAGGCAGAGACTTCCACGTTACATGAGTGTTCAATGAAAACACTATGTCAGTGGCTGGAGTATGGCTGTTAGTCTGAAATGGTCAGTTACTCTAATCAGCTTTGGTGGGGATATCTGAAAGAACACTTTCATTTGTGTACCTTTTGCTTAAGTGAACATTAACTATTACTATATCTGTTCTTTTGTATAAATCTTGTCCAAAAGAAGTTTTAAAATGGATTTATGCTTTTGTACAAATCAAATAAGAACTTTAGTAAATTAATCTTGTGCCCTGACGAGGACAAGATGAATGTCATTATAAAATAATATCTAGTTGTAACATGTTTTTAATTACTCCTGTCAGTTCCCTTGTTGTTAATTTTACAGGGTTTTGTAATACGTAAATATCTCTGTACCTTTTTTTGCAGTGACTGAATTTCTGCAGTAAACCTGTAACTGAGCCACACTCTAGTGGTAGATGCAAAATGTCACTTTCAGGTGACTAATACAGTTGGACATGAGGAGTGAATGCAGTAAAACAGCTGTACTTGAGTCTTAATCTTGCAGTCTTGTGCCGATTGTGTCTGTAGACAGACTGAGAATGCTTACAGTGCTGCATTCAGTTCTATGTATTCTGATTTTTCCAGATTCTTGAATGGATTGAAGGAAAGGAGAGAAATATCAGAGCATTAATATCCACTCTTCATACAGTGCTTTGGGAAGGGGAAAATAAGTGGAAGCCAGTCAGCATGGCAGATCTAGTAACTCCTGAACAAGTAAAGAAGTACTACAGGAAAGCAGTGCTTGTAGTTCATCCAGATAAGGTGAGTGTGTTACTCTGAACTTCTTTACTTTAGAAGGACTGCAAACTGCTTTGACCACACCATAGTAGTGACTGGCAGTCACTGGCAGTAGTGCTTGATCAGCACTCCAGATGCTCCTCACTTTGCTTCCATTATCTCCTGAACGTGGTGTCCTACTGCATTCAGGTGTCATCCTGACAAGCAAAGAATTGAAGTGCTAACAAATGAAGGATCTCAAGAAGGTTCTACTGAGCGCCAAAGTCAGTTATGCTAGGTTCTGACTGACTTCTGTCAGGTTCAGTGCTGATTAGTGCCATCTGCTTGATTCCTGTTAGCTGATACTTTAGTTCTTTTAGGACTATATGCCAGTATTTGGAGACTCAGAGGCTGTCACAGTAAAACTGGTAGGAAGGACCTGCTGAA
>NW_008675571.1:2314-24145 GCF_000695815.1 Acanthisitta chloris
ATATACCTGGTTTGAATTTTTAGCCTTACTTTTAGTGGTGATTTGGTGAGCTGTCATCAAAAGCCTATACCATCTTGTGTCCATAACAGAATAAACAAGACATTCTTTGTTTTTTTTCCCCCCTCTGTCATTCAGTATTCCCAGCCACATGGTTTCCCCCACCTCTGTAATGGTTTTTTTGATGTTATCTGTAAGCCCCTTAGTGCATCAGTGTCAGAACATAACCCCCTTTAAGACGTTTTCTTTTTCCCCAGTTGTTTTTTTTTTCTCCTACTTATCTGTTAAAGCACTCTCTATAAAGGTTTATAAAGTATGAAGAGCTAAGTAGCACAAGGAGGGGAAGGATACTGGAGAAGGCTCTGGAGCTTCCCTTTTGTGTCAGAAAGAACACGGTGAAATAACTCATCTTGTGGGCCTAGATCTTTATTAACCACAAGGGTTGGGTTGTGTTGGCCCAGAGTCAGGGCTGCTGTGAAATAGGCAGGGAATCAGGAGCCTAATGTCTTTGAGTGTGGAAGCAAACAATGGGAAGTGCTATGTCATTCATGCTGAATCTTAACATTCACAATCAGCAACATTTTTCTCCAGGAAATTCCATCCAAAAGGAGTTGTCTTAAATAGTGCTCAGATTTTGTCCTTGTACACTACAGCAAGGTCTCTCAGGAAGCAATTCCAAAAATGACTTAATTTGATCATTAAGTAAAACTGTTAAAGAAAAGAACAGCTTTGAAAACTGTTTTTAGCTAAGTTTGTTATTTATGAATTGCATCAAAAGTTCAAAGGTAATATAAGGAAGACAGGAGTTTGGCTTTGTTTAAAATAATTGTGCAAACGTTTGCATAAGGTTGGAGGGAGCTGTGTCTGCAAAAATACTCTCACAAAGCAGTGTAAATTTGTTGAATAAGACAGGAAATATAAAAGGGGTGAGATGTTTTCTAAGTCACCCAATTGCTAATATTTTTATGCTTATGACGGGTTCTGTTTGTTTTTAGGCCACAGGACAACCTTACGAGCAGTATGCCAAAATGATCTTCATGGAATTGAGTGACGCGTGGTCGGAGTTTGAAAACCAGGGATCAAAGTCCCTTTTCTAAAACTTCACCATTCAAAGAACTTCTTGCAGAAACTGGAGCTGAGCATTGTTGCAACTTTATGGCGCCTGTGATATGAGGTGCTTTTCCATGACTTCAGCACAGTTTCTAGTCATGCACTTAAATGTGGGGATGTATTTTGTAAGATGTAGACTACAAAGCATTACGTAGATGCATTAAGAAAACAGCTGCTCAGTACCTGAAGAAATCACAATCTGAGAGTAAAAATTTCTCTTCAGTTTTCTATATGAAAAACAGAAATTTAAGGAAGCTAAATAATTTCTGGTATACAAGTGTTAATTATAAATCATTCCAGCTTCATTGATCTTTACTTCTGCTTTCTGAAATTTGTTACTTCGAGTAGTTTTGTGATTCACTTTTGATACTTGGTGCCTGTCACCTTCTACGAAGTGCTTTAGTTTGCCGCGGTGAATTTGCTTGGCTTATGTCGAACCTAAGGGTGTATGTTTTCATTTGTATTTTGTCTAATCCATCTGATAATCATTCTGTAAATGTTTTCTGGCAATACCTGTTCCTCACAATAAAGTTACATTTGTTTAGCCAAAAAGACCCCAAATGTGGGAAAGTCAGTCAGGGTTCTTCTTGATTATTTTTTTTTCACATGGTTTTTACATATCTCAAATCTAGAAACAAATTTTGACTTTAAGGTCTGCATGTTCCTGCTGTTTTGTTATTTATTATTAACCTTTGGAAGGCAGTACTCTCTCTGCTGATTTTCCTAGTTCTTTAAATGGTGTCTCTTGTTTCTGATTTCAGTGGAACATTCCTTCCATTGCACTTCAGATGCTCTGATAGAAACAATGTTGTTCTGAAACTTGAAGTGTAAGCACAAAGGTTTTACTGTGCTTCGATTCATCTTGAGTGACTCTTACATTACTCATTATCATCTGGAGAGCATTTAAAGTGCTTTAACACATTTTGCTGCATGTGTGAACTTCGTATTTTTGAGACACACGTGGCATCAGGGTGTGTGAAAACATGGGGTGTATTGGTAGAGAGTTGCATTTCTGCTCACCTGGCTAGTGCAGGGTGTGTAGAGACACAACTTGGTAACAAAACTCATCATGCTTTCTCAGCCCTATTCATAAGGCACTTTTTCATTAGTGCTGGGGTGGATGAATGCAAGTGACCAATGACTGTTACACTCCATGTAATAACAAAATGCAATTTTCATACCAAGTTTGAAATGTTGAAGATTAGTGTTGTGGTATGAAGCCTTTGGCAGCAGTCTCTTGATACAGTACAGTTGGGTGTTAAAGGGGATATTTTGATCATCTTGCCTTTTTGTACATTCTGCATGCTTAACTGAGAGGGAAGCTGTACCATTACCAGATGTTCAGCTTGAGCCAAATCTGAACAGAAAACACAGGATTCTGATCCCACCATGTTGGGTGAAATTTTCCACTGCCATGCCAGCCTGAGGGCTGGTGGGCTAGCAACTTGTGAACACAGGTTGCAATGTGTAGTTTATAAGCTTAGATCTAACAGTTACTTACCTCTGATAAAAGGTTTTGTTTGTGTATATTTGCATATATATTCAGCTGCTGTGATTTTTTTTTAATAACGTGAAGCTAGGATCACTTATATATTATTTATAGCTGCAGTTGTGTTTCAGTTACTGCCTCAAAGCACTCTTTGAATCTCAGTAGATTTCTTCATAAAGGTAGCTAACTTGTTGTCTGGTTTAAAGTAAGAGTTAATTTTTTTTTTCTTGGGACACTTCATTAATTCTTCGGACATGTGTTCTGCATTCATGAAAATTAAAGGCTTCTGCTGGGAGACCTGCATGGCTTTTTACAGTTCTACAGCAAATGTTATCTAATAATAGGTTTAAAAAGACATACACAGATATATAATGACTTTGCAATCCTATAAACAGTTAAGAGCTAAAGCATTTCAGAGGGAGCCCCTTTTAATAAGGGAGGGCTACTTAAAAAACCCACATTCATTTCAGCACATATGGGTGACTTGATTTTGAGGCAAACATTTCTAATTACTCTTTTCTTGAAATATGTGTTTAAAAAAAATTAAAAACCTGAAATTTGCAGGAAAGTATCTTCCTCTGTATATTTGGTACCATTTCATCCATTTTTGTTTCACTAGTCTTGATGTAAAATTTTCTTGGAACATCAGAGAAGAACCTTGGATGTGATTTTAAGTGAGCAGAGAAACATGACTGCAAGTGTCTTACCTGGAACTGAAGACCTCTTGAAATCAATTACCTCTTTTTAAAATTATGGAAAATCATTGTGTTTGACTATGGATGCTTCCAAGAGCCATTTGATAAGTACTCAAACTTCTGTTGGGCTGACAGAACCCCTCAGCTATTTCATGGTTTAGTCAGCTCTGGTTCTCAGTGGGGTAATGGCCTGATTTCTGTGTCCTGCCCCTTTCTATGTAGTTGAGATTTGCTGCTTCGAATCTGAGAGGCTCAGTTTGGTAAACTTTTAAATCTTGACAATGAAACTCTCTCAGGTAAGCTGTTTATTTTTTGCTAGCTGTCATTTAGCTGTGTTGCATACAACAGTGGGGATTTCAGTAAGGCCCTGTAAGCAAAATATATAACAACTCAAGTGATGAATATGAACATAATAAACTGAAGGTTTGTTTTCTGTAAAACACAAAGGAGCATGAGGAGCCAATAAAGGTGTTTCTTAGTGTTAGGCTTATATATTAAGTTTTTTAGTTACAGGAATCTGGTAAGAGGGAAGTTAAGGTACATTTCCTATAAACATGTGTTGTGTCTTAATGTTGCTTTTAAAGGAGACGGTCATTTGGAATAAAAAGTCCACCGGTTCTGTTTGAATTAATCTTAAAACTAATAAAAATTATAGAAAGTCTGGAATGAGGGCTTTTCAACCTTTTGCATGCTCTGTACTTCATTGATAATTGTCTGTGTGCTGTATGGAATAGGTTGATGTTGCGCCTCTCAGGCTTCACAGGTGGCCCTTGAAATTCTTTTGTGAAGCATCTCCTTGACTCTTGCAGCAAATTGTGGTGCCTTCTGGCCCATGTTTGTCATTCCTCTCTCTGGTAGCAACAATTGGCTAATGCCATGCATTCTTTTCAGGCTACCAGGGTTCAGCTTTTAAAAGCAAGTAGGTTGACGTGGTTATTGCAAGAGCAAAGAGAAACAACACAATGTAAATTAAAGGAAGAGTAGAGAACACCACCCAAGCTCCAAACCTACATCTGAAATATGGTTTTCTAATTCTCTCTTCATTTGCCTATTCCTACCTACCTCTGCTGAAAACACCTCTAGACTAGTAGAGAGAACCTGCTTTTCCAGCACTTTCAGAATGGTGCTGGCTGATCATAGGCAGGTGGCAGTACTAAGTGAGTGGGGTTCTGGGTTTTATTGCAGAAGCTTTTATAAAGCAGGGGTTATAAAATGATAGGGCAGATTTCCACTAGTTATTTTTGAGTCCAATTGCTTGTGTTACATTGCTGTTAGATCTGGAGAGTCAGGCAACATAACTTTTAAAATAGAGGTCTGTGAAGAATTGTTGTTAGGAGTGTTTGTGGCTGGAGCCTGCCTAATGGAGACAAGTGGTGTGCTTTGAAGATACCAGCTGATTTCCTCCAACACAGCCAGCCTGTTTGGTGTTTCCTAGTGCTGTCAGACTTCCTTCAGCTTAAGAGCAGTGAAGAGTGTTAGTGCTTAGGTAGACATAAAGACTGGTAGGAAAAGTTCCTCTGCATTAGTATTGGGTAAATTATTGCTAATTAATGTTAGCCCTTCAGCAGGTACAGAATGTAAGACCTACAGCAGTGCTAATGAAGTACACTTCCTTGGAACACAGTGGCAAAGTCCTTGGTGTTGCACTTGAGGGTAACTAGTGCTCATGAAGAATTCCTTTATTACCTCCATTTTCTTGATAATTTTAGGCAGTTCCTCCAGTGTTGTCTTGCCAAGCACAGAGCAGCAGTTCCTTCCTGAATGCAGATGATGTCTCAAAGCTGCATGCACAAGATTCATATTTTGCACAAACCAAAGCAGAGTTTGAGTGTAACTGAAATATCTGCCTTGTGGGAATGCTGGGTCACATGCACCATTCCACATCCCAAGGCCAGACTGGAGTTTCCCCAGCAGCGGCAGCATGTTTGCAAAGTTGTTGGCCACTGCATTCTCTGCTGCTCACAAGAATATTTCAGGAGTAGCATAAATGTGGAAGCCTTGTTGCTCCTTAGCTGTGTCCTTAATTGTTTAACAACTGCAATGTGTAGTGACTGCTTTGTAAATAAATCCAAATTAATCTTGTATGAGTCAGCTGACATTTTCTGTCAAGAACTTGCAGGTGATTGAGCAGCGAAAGCTGTAAAAAGAATGTATCATTTCCACTCTTCAAGTCTGTCCCTGGTGCAGAGCAGCTCTAGTTAGCAGATGCCCAGTGACTAGGACCTGAGCTGTGCTTCTGACCACGATCAGTCTTGCAATGCTTGCTTGCTCTGTTTGGGTGAGCTTAATGTACACTGCAGTTTAGACTGCATTAAGCTTCCAACATGTGCTCCAAAAATAGAAATTCAGTCATTTTTATGAAGGATGCATGTTGTCATAGAAGCTTTTATTACCAAAAGGGGATTAAGAGACATGAGAACTCTTTAGTGGAATGTACTGTATATTTGCAATGTAGATTTCTAGAAGCAGTTGTCATCTCTGATAAGGTCTTAGCTTGCTCTGAGGTCCTTACTGTATTTACCTGTAGTTGTGATTGTACTTTCTATACTTGTGTTTTTTTCTGGTTTGAGGTGTGTGGAAGGACAGAACAGACACTCAAGTCCTATTTTTCACCATCTTTCAAGACATGCAATGTACCATGTAATTTTGCTACGAGTGAAATAAAAATGATACCTGTATGTATATAAAGGTAATATGGTCAAATTAAGCCTTATTTAAAAGTAAATTTAATGTTTGGTACAATGTCCTTGAACAGAATATTTTGCTTTGAAATGTATTACAACTTAACCAGTGATCTATTA
The DNA here is from genome assembly GCF_000695815.1 of Acanthisitta chloris. Classification (NCBI taxonomy): domain Eukaryota; kingdom Metazoa; phylum Chordata; class Aves; order Passeriformes; family Acanthisittidae; genus Acanthisitta; species Acanthisitta chloris. The sequence continues at coordinate 8,407 of NW_008675571.1, forward strand.
AAACAAACCAAAATAACTTGGCATGTGTCACTGCCTCTTTCAGAACATATGCAAATGTTAGACAAATGGTTCTCATTAGAACATCTTGGGAATCTCTTCAGAAGTGTCTGTTCTATTGGAGGGGTGTCCCTGCAGTGTGCTGTGGGGTTTGGCAGTTGAATTTTCTAGACTGCCTGTATTAGGCTGTGGGAAGGTTCTTGCACAGGACCTGCTGCAGTGCCAGTCTGTTGCACAAGGGAAGTTCTTGCTAGGTATGTGGCAGTGATCCAGGGGAAGGGGAAGCAGGAGCAAGTGGACAAGACTGATTCAGGAGGGAGAAGTGAGCAGCCTGTAGGGGTGGTGGGGGAATGAGATATGTGGTGATGGACCACAGATCTCAGGAATCTGAGGGAGTGCTGGATGGCACTGCTGGGAGGATACTAACAAGGTGCTTAGAAACATCTTTTAACTCCATGCACTCAAACACATATAGGCAAATGGGAGCTTTCGTACTTGGGAACAACCCACTTGGTGACATTGATGAAGTTTATTTAAAAAAATAAGAGCACAGAAGTATAGGAATACTACAAGAGATCCCCAAGGAGAAGGGTGGAAAACAGGGAGGATAATAGGGAAAGGGACAGGCATGACCAAAAAAGGATGGGTGCAATATCCATGGGACAGGAAAGAGAAGCATTAACAAGGGAAAAAAATTGTTAGGGAAAGGCCATTTTTCTTGCTTAATGTTTTTCATATTCTGCTTACTGTTTTGAATAGTCTGATGGATTTACAAGGACATAAGATAGGCCTTTTATTTCTCCTTGTATCCTGTACAGAACAGTGTCACTTTTGCTGTTAAGCCATTTATTTTCAACATTCAAAGATGCTGAAAGATGTATTGATAGCTATTTCCAGTCCTTCACCACTGGAGTTAAGATGGGTGTTGGTCACGTGCATCAGGAGCACAAGCATCTGGTCTGCTGACACCTGATGGGATGCACTGTTCTCAGAGTGGAAGAAGGGTTCTAGCACAGAAGCTAGCAGGGCTTATTGATAGAGCTTTAAACTAGTTTGGAAGGGGGAAAGGGATGAAACCAGGCTGTCCAGGGTTAAGCAGTGGGACTGTGTGCCAAAACTTTAGGAAGTAAGCACCAATGGGATCACACAGTCTGCTCCAAAAGGTGTCAGCTATAGTGAACCACACCTGATGTTTCTATAGCAACACACACAGGGTAAGGAACAACCAAGAGGAGCTTGAAGCTTTGGCCATAAGCCTTCATGGAGGAGAGAGAAGGTTTCTGTGGCATTAGCAAGGTGCTGCCTTCCCAGCAAAAGAGTCAATTAAGAAAATTATGTTTTGCAATTCTGCTAGTTGCTAAAGGGCAGAACAAATATTGGTGTGCTATTAAGACCCAGCTAAGCTGTCTGAATTATCCTCTAATAAATTGTATAGAAAGAAGTGAATTCACTGGGAGATCAGATGTTTATACTGATCCATAATTGATCTCTAGCAAATAGCACGTTCACTTAGCATCTTTCCTGCTTTCAATATGGACATTTCAGCCCTGGGGACATGGAGGATGAGATGACACAAGCTGTTTCCCACCTCTCTACTTGGAACATCATGGTTTGCATAGTCACCAGGATTTGGGGCATACTGTGCAGTGGGAGCCACTGCTAGCCAACTGAACCACGGGACTTTGAATGAGCAGCTTGCAGCTACACAGACCAGTGATTTTGGCATGCTGGCTGGCAGAGATACCTTGCTAGGCAGAACTGATTCTGCTCCTGCTGCTGCAGACAACACCAAAAGCTGGCAGCTGGCTCTGCATCACTGCAGGGATGACTGTTTGCAGGAGCTTGCTCAAAAGCTTGCAGGGCCTGCTGCAGGGAGCAAGGTGGTTCTGGACACCTGCTGTGGTCTTGGACCTCTGACTTCAGAGCAGACGTTTTTGAAACATGGCAGCTGTGAATCTGCACACTGCTTCCCCAGAGACCCTGTCCTCGACCCACATGGCTTGTGTGGTCTGGGCAGCTGGAAGAGGGTCTTGGTATATTTGCTCTTGTGGCTCCAGGGCTGATCTGTCCTTGGGGTTTGTGTAAAGCTCCTTGATATACTGTCTGTGATCCTATGAGCCTGAAGCATTGGAACAGCTTACCATGCAAACACAGGTTGAATAGTTCAGCATCAGAGAAGGGAACTGCCCTTCCTGGCTCTGGTCATGGCAATGTATCCTTTTGTGCCATGGGACAAGGAACCAAGTGAAAGGAATTGGGTGCCTTCAACCAGCCCTCTAGAGACATGCTCTCCTGCTTCTGCTCCTTCCCCCTGCTATGCCTCATGCTTGGGCAGGAGACCAGAGGAACCAGCCTATTGCTGTGTGTTCTGTAAATCCTGCCCCAAATATCTTGCAGAGGGAGGTGACCCCTGTCCCTGCTCCTCTTCCTGTCACAGCAGCTAAAAATCATGGGATACAATGTTCTCCTTATGGTCCAAAGTTGCACTTCCTAGGTCTTCTACATGCCCTTCTGCAAAAGACACATCTCTGCCTAATACAACAGTGCCAGGGGCCCTGCTGTTCAGCCCAGTCCTTCCTTGGTACTGCAGAGGGGCAGGCACTTCCCACAGGCTCCCATCCTGCTCCCACACATACAGTTGTGCTGAGCTGTGGGCATGGCACCTTTTAAGGTTTGCCACCCTCTGCCCAACAAGCTGCCCACAAGCTGGGCATGACATCACATGGTTTGTGCCTAGCACTAGGTGTGCTTTGGCCCCAGAACATGTATGTGTATACTTTGGGGTCCTGCTGCACATCTGGGTGAAAGGCTTGTTGGGTCCAAAGGGTACAGGGCCCTGGGGCAATGCACCCTGTCAGTGGGAACCAACTGACACTACCACCTTTCTGTCACCTGCAAAGCATGATCTGCCTCCTCGACGCTCACTCTCTGTATACCAGGGAGCTCAGAGGCTTAATTTGCCAGTGAACAGACAAGTTGGATATTCAGAGCACGTTGCCATATGCATGGCCCGTTTTACTGCTAGGAAGGCTTTATTTAGTGCCTGTGAAATGAGATAAGCCAGACAGCATTACGTTGGTATCGGTGGACAAAAGAATTGAAAGTAAGGGTTCTGCATAACAACAACAACAACAAAAATGATGTATTAAACCTGATGTTAGATGATTCATAAAATAATTAGCATTTCCGACTGTGTCCTAATTTCAGACAAAAGTGAAAATACAACAAGATGAACAGAAAATGATGGGTTATGCTTTTGGAACAAGGCACTTTAATTGAGCCAGATGGGCCCAGATGTTTTCTCACACTCTGACTGAAATGATCACCTATTCAGAGAGATATGTTGTGGGAGAAACTGTAACAAAGATGCAAGAGGAAATTTTCCACAAGTGGTGATTACATTAAGGAGGCTAGAGGCAGCTCTTACTGCTCTAGTGAGGCTAATTGTGTATGAAAATAGGAACGTTTGTCGTCTGACTTAAAGAGGTGCTTACTGCTGCTCACACTTCAGCTTGCATTTTGATCCAAGAAAGACTTTATAATCAATATCCTCTCTCATCAGCTGACTTTGACTCCAGGTTTCCTTTTTCCCTGCTCTTTCTGTTCTGGTTAATGCAAGTAAACCTCTCCTCTCTGTGCTACAACTTTTCTGACGAGTTTGATAACAACGACTGTTTTTCTTCTAATCTGTTCTTAGAGTTTCAGTTTGAAGTTGTACCTGAGAGAAATGGTTTTATATCATTGCAACATTTGACATGATTAACTTAACCAGAGATCTCTGAAGAGTGTCTCACACCGTAAAGGTCTCCCTTCTTCCCTGCACACATATTTGACGCTGTGTGAGGAGGCAGTAAGCATGCATGCACTCACATGCAGAGATGTCCACATGAAAATATGGAGATTTAAGATACAACATTAGGAAGATGTTGAATCCATCAGGGCTTGGACAGTCCTGGCTGCATAGTTTAGTATCCTGTTACTTGATGCTTCGCTTTGCTGTCCTGGTCCTTCCCTTTCGCAGCTCAGTCCTCTCCCAAATAAACAAGTCCCTCCAAATTACTCCTTCTACACTAGGTACAGTTTTGCATGTTATACATACACACATATATACAAGACAAACATACCTACATGACACAACAGGGATGTTGCTGGGAAAGTGAAGCAGCCAACTTCAACACTAAGTCTTCTGAAGTAAACCTCACAGGTCTGGGAGTCAATTCCCTTCTCCCAGCTGCTCTTAGAGTGAGGAAAAGGGTCCTCTCCCACCCAGTTTAGGCTCCAAAGTGCTCCGGTGTCAGCTTCGGTGTTGGAGCTGTGCTCCCCAAGAAGGAGCTGGTGGGCCTTGAATGGCATGGGGTGGGGTCTCAGCCTCTTCAGAGAGGTTCACTGTGAGCTCTGCATCCTTCCACGATGAGTTGCATCTCAGTCCAGCTCAGCCGGGGGGGAAGGCAGCTGATCATTTGTGAGTATCACACTAATTGCAGAGCACTGTTTCTCTCTCAGGTGCACATAACCCTGCTCCTCCACTGCTGGGAACTAGTTCCTGCTAGAGAGTATTCCCCCAGGCTGCTGGAGCAAAACCTTCAGTGAAACCCACTGCTTCTCTCTCCTTCCTGCTTGATGAAAGTCTTTGGCCCAGAGATTTGGATTTGCTTTACATCCAAACAGGAGTCTGCTTCCTGTGGCTAACCCAGGGCAGCATGTTTCTCACCACATGCCTGTGTTGCAGAATGGCAGGGAAATCAGCACAAACACAGTGTCTGAGATGATGCTTGAGTGAGTGGTGGTGAGAAGTTGAGATAAAAAACCGCAGAGCAGTGAGCACAGTGGTTCCTCAGCCAACTCATAGAAACTGTCCTAGGAGAGCACAAGCTGCTCTCATATCTCTGGTTCATGTTGGTGTTTGAGCATTTAACATATGAGATACTGCAAGAGTCACTGAACCCTTGTCAAAGTAACTCTCAAAAACAGAGGAACTACTTGACAACAAATTTGGACACAATGGGTTCAATCATTTTGAACCCTGGCATTCAGCAGCTCTCACCTGGAGGGAGCTCTCTGGGGGGTCCTGTATTTCAGAGAACTTCCTTCAAAACAAGAGTCAGTTGCTCAACCAGGCACAAGGAAGTCTGAATATTTATTCCACCCTAGCTCTGCCCCTTTGAGCATGACACAGCAGCTCCTGATCATGAACACCCATCTGCTGTGAAGTCAGCACGACTGTGGCTTGGACTGGGAGCTGTGTTCACAGAACCTCTGGTGCCGCAAAATGTGGAATAAGTAAACATTTTCCTAAGACTTTGTATACTTTCAAGCCTCATCAGCATGAAAGAAGATTTAATCTATGAAATGGATCACAGCCAACAAGCTCCAAGTGACGTTCAGGTGTTAGAAAGACAAATTACTGGTTGGTAGCATTGCCTTGTTAAGGTTTAGGGCTTGCCATGTTTCAATGATCTCAGACCTAGGGGGAGGTTAACAAAGTTTGGGGAGAAGGATGTACCACTGATTGTGGACACAGAGAACACAGAATTTACAGGCCATGAGGACATTTGGCAGAACCCCCAAAATAAGGAAGAAACTAATAAAGACAACTCAGCAACTGTGCTGGATCAGCTCTGACTGGCTAGAAGGTAATTCTGGCAGGGGGAGATGATAACCACTGACTTACGGCCACCGACTCAAGGAACCCACTGACCCAAAAGAAGAGAAACACTGAACATGCAGACTGATTAGTATGAGAAGTGACAGAATCATTAACCAACAGAAGATAGATTACTAATTAATAAGAGAACTATGCAACTTGTAGCCAATGAACATTAATGTGGAAATGTATACATATTGAAGAGCTTCTGTAGTCATGCTGGCTTTGTAGATTTGCTATGCAGTGCCCCTTCCTGCACAGAACTGTAAATAAATCAAAGATCCTCTTTTGGGGCAACACTGGGAAGCAGCTTTTCCTGTGCCAGAAACGCTGTCCTCTGCTTCCTCGCAGCACAGAAATGGGCAGGGATCTATCTGACACCATTTGCACACTTCAGTTTCTTCCAAACGAAATACATCCCACCAGTGTTGGTAAAAGAATTTGGTTACCTCACTGGGTATAAACACAGGTTTCATGGTTTTTTTTTTTTTTTTTTTTTGGGGATGCAGAAACAGAAATTCTTTATCAGTCCTCAATTTCCAAAATCATTATAGTTTATGGAGAAGTGTATGATGGTGAAAATAGATTATCTTACTTGCTGCCACAGCCACTCCAGGACATGCCTTCTCACATGCGACAGGTGACAGTAAAGACAGAAAAAAACTAAAAAACCCAACAACAACCAAAAAAACCACAAGGGTCAGTCACTTAAATAAATGTTATCTGTGTACCAGCAATACACAGCTGAGCAACAGAAGACACCAATAAATAAATAATGACCAGCTCTTGGCCTGTGAAAGGAAATACTTTGCCTTGTCACTGCAGTTGGGATGGCTTCCAATAACGGTTCCAGTTCAGTCCTGGGGGGACATTAAGAGCATGCGGGATACTAGCAAAATGAAAATGGCACAGGTCCGAGTCTTCACAAGTGGCTGCACCCTCATCTGCCACCACCCTCTGCGGAATGCTACAGCTAGGGCTGCTTATTGCTCAGAGCACCTGTCTTACCCCTGCTGCTCCCAATGTGCTGGTGAGTGAGGCATGTGGACTCAGCTGCAAACTGGAAAGCCTTTCTCTGGCAGACACAGTGTAGACTCCACATGAACCTCGAAAACGTCTGCTTGGTTTTCAGCTGTAATCATCCTATCAGTGCCTAGTGCATGGAGCTATGAGCCTGAATATGCAGTTTCTTAGCAATGGTTCCCAAAAAATGCTGCCTTCTCTCCACCTGTCCTCTCATATTTCCCTTCACTGTAGAAGCTGGCTTGTCCTAATCCATGGGCCATCTAGGGAAGACAAGTTTCTGAGGAGTCTAAGCCCCTCGTATATATGGGCATCAAACTTGCTTCTGCCACCATGGGCCAGGCCTCCATCCTATGCAGAAACCAGGCACCTCCAGCAGCTGATCCCTGGCCTGGCACCAGTGAAACACAGAGTTCAGTCCCAGGCTAAGGCAGCTACTGGCAACTCTGTGTCATCTTTGGTAAAGGCTGTCCACACCTCCTCAGTTAAAAGAGATGATCTCGTACCACCTGAAAGCAAACGTGCACTAAGCTCTCTTTCCTCCAAAGGTCCAGGAGAGGAAATTGAATGGATTGGCTTTAAATGGATGACCAAAGATTGCCAAGCAGTTAGCACAAGTGATGTCCTTGAGTGATGCCTGCTGTCCCCCCTCCTGTGCAGTGGGCTGGGAGAGGGACCTGCACGTATTGTCTGTGTGCCTGTACACCTGCTATGAATCATGAAACGGTCTGCATCTGACCTTTTGAGAGGCTTTGCAGGGACGGGAAGTCCCTTGCAGGAGGATGCTCTGCATCATCTGCCCAGAAGCTGATGTATCTCCCTAAGACAAAGTCCTCTGGCAGCAGCATATGTGCCCGCTCCTGGGTACCTCAACATTATGGGGACTTCCTGAGTCCAGAAGAAATTATGACTGAATACCTCTCCTAGAAACACATTTCTGAGGGTTCTTCCAAGGAGAAAAACCCTTGATTTGGGTTAATGCTGCTTCTTGCATTTTGCAAACCATAGTAAGGATGTTACTTCTTTCAGGTGTCATGCAGAAGTAAGTCAAATGCCTCACAAAAAGTCAGAGAAACCTGTGCCAGCCTGGATTCTCTGTGCAACCACCCCCGCAACAGATCTTGCTCTAACAACAGCATCCTGTCTTCCTCCTTCTCCCCAGGCAGTGTCAGGTCTAATAGTAAGTAGATTTGGGAGTTCTGCTGTTTTAATGATATGATAATCATTCTCTATCTGCCCTACTTCCAGGCTCTCTGGCATTCAGAAAGGTCAATGGTTTAATTCCTAAAGGAGCTGAATACATTTCTTTCGTACCTGGAGAACTGAATAAAAGAGATGGTGAGGTTTTTTAACACTCTATGTCTGGCCCAACCTAAAACTTTCTTGTTAGTCTAGTTCCCCTGATACACCTGCATTGCATGGACATTGCAACTCCAGCAAGCAAAGTAGCTCTACTAGCAAAAGGCATCTTTTGCCAGATGGTGTGCAGCATCTGTCTTGTCTGTGGTGACACACCTTTTAAAGAACACCATTTTGCAAAAACAGAGGATGCAGCATCAATATGGTAACAGCCAAATGTGCTGGGGGGGAGGGGTGTCAAACCATCCAGGGAGCTGGATGCAAGAAGGAGGAGCAATGGAGAGAGCTCAAGCATGGGATAAGAGCACCCACGAACAGACCCACAGCTGTGCCTTGGAAAGGATGCTGAGAGAAACTTCCCCAAGGACCTATTGGGCCTCTGGCTGCAGCTGAGGGGGGTTACTGAGTGCTGGGAGGATATATGTGCCTGCCTGGAACTGCCTACCCCACCACGAGCTGGAGGGAATTAATTGTCTATGCCTTTATTTCATCTGATGATGAGTCTCTCAACAGCAGGTTGTCTAGTGCCTGTTCTGACAAAAACCTGTCCCCAGTAAGGTTCACAGTATCTTCAGGGCTGCACCATGATTAATGCAGCCACTACAAAGACATGGCCAAAACATCACTTTTACTTGTTCAGACTGAGTAGGAAGGTGTACACGTGGGGTTTGCTTCAGCAGCAATAGCTGGATGACTTGTTCCCTTGCACAGGTAAGGGGGAAGGAGGTTGGTGGCTACTGTTCTCAGACCAATTTCAGCAGGCATAACATCAGCTTGGTGGTGACCCTAAATGTCAGGCTCTGCATTCATGAGAATGCAGAGCATGTGCTGTTTCCCAAGCCCTGGTCTCTAGATAAGAACTGAGTTCCAGGGGTTATCTCAAGAGAAAGAAGGCTTTGCAAAGGACCTGAAATTAGAAGTAATGTATTGAAAATGAACTGTGTGTTGCAGCAGGTGGATTGAAATGAATGCACTATAAATATTAAATAGAATAAATAGCATGTGATATAAATTCTATAAATATAACAGAAGGGAATACTTCTACTGAACACTTTGAAACCCTGAAGATGTTAAAATACCACAGATGGGTAGCCAACAGTTGCACAGACTTCTGATGCAGCCCAGCTCTGTTACTTTGTTTTTGCATGAACTAGCCTGGTTTGTAGGCAGTTTGAGAGTTTTTAAAAAAAAAAAGTCTGCTTTACTTGTATAGCTTCATATCAAAGACCATGTTCTCTGGTTCCTCTTTTCTCTTTGATCCAGCTTAAACTGAAGGTATTAATGTAATACTCTGTAATCCATCAAAGAAGGCCTCTGAAAGAAATGCAAAAATTTGCTGTCTTTGTTACTTTCCTAATTTTTTATATGCAACTTTGGGACAAAAGCAGCTGCTCTTTGTGTTGTCGGTACAACACCCAAATCAGCAGACTTGGTCCATCTCTGGGTTTTCTATTTTCTGCTGAAAAGCCTGCAATCCTTCCTTGCATTCTCCAGGCAGACATCAAGCTTGCATTCCTACAGGAGCCTAGAGTGAATCTGCCTGCCTGATGGCAGTACCAGGTGCTTTGCTCCTGCACCCTCCTTTGCCCCATGCCATGCCAGTTTTGAAACAAGACAGATGTCCTTACAAAAGATCCATCTGTGGCAGCTGCACCAGCCTGGAAAACATGAATATTCCCACTGCTGTATAAACAGCTACATATCCCATCTCTATATAGAGCGAGACACCGATGTAAATGCCTGTGCCTTGTCCAGGAAATGGACCACCTTCATTGCAGTGAGTCCCAGTACACACAAAATTGTGCAAGATTTTGAGTGGAATCTTGAGATAATCAATAAAGGTACCTGTCAGCTGCTGCCATTTGTTGAAGAGAAGGCTCCAGGGAAACATTAAAGCAGCCTTCCAGTATCTAAAGGGGCTGACAGGAAGGCTGGAGAGGGACTGTTCACAAGGGCATATAGTGACAGGACAAGGGGGTGTGGTTTCAAACTGAAAGAGAGTAGATTAAGACTAGATACTAGGAAGAAATTCTTTGCTGTGAGGATAGTGAGGGCATAGGTTGTCCAGAGAAGCTATGGGTGCCCCATCCCTGAAACGTTCAAGGCCAGGTTGGATGGGGCTCTAAGCAACCTGGTCTAGTGGATGGTCTCCTGACTGTGGCAAGGGGCTTGGAACTAGATGATCTCTAAGGTCCTTTTCAAACCAAATCATCTTATGATTCTATGATTTCACTGCAACTCTTAAACAAAGTCTCCGGAACTCATTTGAAAATATTTGGTTTACATGGGAGAGCACTATGCCCTGGATGTTCTGTTGCCTAGCATAGCATAACAGGAAGCTCTGAAAGCATTTCTCCCTTAGAGCTACATCATATTGTCCTTTCCTTGATTTCCATGCAGTCTCTTATTTTCTACAAGCTTCAAATGAAGAAATTCTTTGTATCAAGAAAATATAACCAAGCTGCTGCTTAACTACAGCTCTTGAATTTAGAGATGTGTTGGTGTTAATTCCTGGAGCACTCCTGACTGTTGATGCAGCCATATGCATTGGTCAGTGCCTGACCCTGAAACTGGCCCCATGCAAATAATCAAAACTTCCCATAGATGAAAGTTCTGCTCATTCTGAGTGGGAAAAGCAGGCCCTTGGTTATTTATACTGCATTTTGCTCATCCTATTCTTGCAACAGCTGTCCCCAGATGGCACTGTTTGGCCATTTGACGTGGTTTTTTTCTTGTCTGCTTTATAAATTTTCAGTTCATAGGCAGTGTACAGTCTTGGAAGAAATGCTATATATTCCTTCCATACAGAAGGATGGGCTGCTTCCTAGGAAGCATGGCTTGATGATGGGATTGATTATTGCTTCATGTTTTCAGCCTCCCCTATAGAAATGGCTTAATTCTTCTTGAATGTCAGTGTTTCACAATGCTCTGTCCTACTCAAACCCCTTCCTCCCATGACAGATCTCCTCCTCTCTAACCTTTGAATATTGTTCAAGTACTGCAGTCAGCAAGAAACTGATAGCAAGACATTGCTGTACTTGGCTAGGTGGTATATTCTGAAGCATCATACTCACAACCTGCTACCTTTCTTTGCAGCTCTAAATTTCTAGACTTGTATTGTCAAGGGTGTTTTCTTTCTTCTTTTTTAATGTCTTTGTTTTATAGCTGCTTCAATTGTTAAGTCACATTTCACGACTTAAAGAAAACCAAGATGATCTTGATATATTTTTCTCCAGATAGAATTGCATTATAATAAGGGACTTCTAAGTTGTTAATAACTAAGATTGCTACTGCTATAGCTTGTAGAAAAGCCAAAGAATAATTTTTCTTGTTGCATTCAGTACTCAGGACAGGAATGAAGAAGCAGATAAAAAAACATGGTAATAGGATGGACACAAATGCTCAGGGAGAGATGCATAGTGGGAATGAAACCCTTTGTCTGGTGGGAAGAATTACATTCCTCATGTAGTAAGGGAAATGACAAGGTCCAGAAAGAAAGTAAATGTCTGTTCAGTAAAGTCAGATTAAAACAGCAAAATGTGTAAGACAGACTTCTTGTTACTCAGCTTGGGATGCTGAGGAATATCTAACTAAGAGAAGGAAAGTCAATGGTAAAGGGTCACTCGGGACCTATTCAGGCCTTCTCCAAAACACTGTGCAGCACTGGTCACTTGCAATATTGAAATGAGGCCCAGTGTAACAAACTATAATCTTGGCAGGTACAGCACAGCTGAAAGGGGCCAAGGTGCAACAACAGCATCCTCTACAAAGTCATCAGTACAGATGGATGAAAAAACTTTTGGGAGCAAGAGGAGCTAAGCTGGATTGCAGGCAGTTCTGGCACTTGAACAAGAGATCATCAAAATTTTGAGGGTGGAAATTCACTGCTTTCTAACAATTGCAATTCATCTTTTTGGAACAGCCTAAGAAGCCCAAATAACAGCAAGGGAGACAGCATGTCAGATGATGGAAAAGGGATGGCTTGAGTGGCTGAGGAGTGCCCTCTTCATCCACTTCTCTGTGCCATTTGCTTGGAAAAAGAGATGTGATTTCTAATGGTTAGTTCTTCCTTGCAGAGCTTTTTGAGACTGAGCTTAATCATTGTTAGAAGTAAAAAATCACAAAAAAAACAGAGGGAAAAACAAATTACAAAATCTTGACCTCCTCTCGTAGCTATCATACTGTGTGGGTTTGGTGTTCCGTGTATTTTGATAATTAAACTCACTGTTGAGTGTGCTGCAGATTAAAATGGAGTGGGTAATGGAAAACTGCTTCAATAAAAGTACTCAGATGCCTGTCCTAATAGTACAGGCATTCAAGGAATGGAAAACCATTCTTACTATGGGCTACATAGAAATCTTGTCTTCTTGACAGATCTTGCTTCGCAGTTTCAGTAATAGTTGTGCTCATTGAAAGCTTTCAAAATTCTTTAAAATGGACACAAAATAGTCCTCTTTTTATTTTGTCAGGAACACTGATGATCTTTGAAAATCTTCCAAAAGCTCAGGCAATTTCAGTGTTACTGTGACCCAAAATCATTCTCCAACTACATTTTGAGAAAATAGACACTGAGAACAGTCTAAGTAAGGGAGATATCTTGCTTAAGCCTTGTTTCACTTGATGGATATGTCAGAAGCCATTTTGGAAATGAAAAGAAAACTCAGAGAAAGAAACTTTTTCAGTTTACTAGCGTGGATGAAGTTAATAGCCTGTAATCAGATGTAAGGACTTCTTGACTGATTTTCTCTAGAAACAGGACTTACAGGCTTGTAGTGTTTCTGTATGTCAGTGTCAGTCCATCTTAACTTTTTATTCCCCTTATCAACTACAAAGAAATATGGCAGAGAAGGAGCAATGTTGCATGACTTGAGGAAAGAGATGATTAAGTAAAGTGAGGAGGACCTATGAAAGGCTGGAAGTGATATTAAGCCCCTGAAGATTTGAATTGAACTTTGCAAATTTTTTTGTTGTTCATTAGTAGATGTAGCTAGATAGTTATGATTAAGCAATATAATTGTGAATGTTGTGTGCTTGACTAAACTTTTGTTTCAAGGAAAAGGGAAGACAATCCCAAGATGGATGACAGCCACCAGGAGTCATAACTGGGGGAGAGGTAATTCTGGCAGTGGGTGAAAACAACCACCAATTAATTGACAACATACTCACAACAGACTTAAGACTCAAATGGAGGGAGGAACTTGGCATGTGGACTAATTAGCATAAGAAATGAGAGACATAATGAGCAACCTCACCTCGGTTTGTCAATTGGTGCTGTGCACCAGATAATGTGACTGTGTTCAGGACAACAGAAGCAATAAAGCAAATTTCTGTCTTATCAGACCTTAGAAATCCACAAGACTTCATAATAGCTTCAATGACAGGGGAAGCAAAAGATCCAGCCATCTTAAGAAATGAAACTGTAGAAAGTCTGGATGGTTTTTGTTTTTCTGCCTGGCAAATCATGTTTTCTTGGCCGGCTGCAGTGAGCAGGTGACTCAAAAGTAGTAATGCAGGTAGTCTGTTTCAGGGATCAACTACTATTGGGTCACACTGTACCAGGGTTTGCTTCCTGCAACCTTCCAGGCAGGGTGAGTTCCCTCTGATACCCTATGTTCCTTCACAGGGCATTCAACAACTGACAGCCTCCCTCCATGGAAAACACAACATTCTGCCATTGCAGAAACAAGCTGGGAAGCCTCCCTAAGAGCAGTGGTGCAGGAGAGCTATTTGATTCAGGGTATGAAGGAGAGAGGGCAGGATGACTCTGGCCCATACAGGAGCAGCTAGCCTTTCCCCATGGGGGAGGAAGTAGGTACATCTGCTTCGCAGGCTGTTAATTAGTGATGAAGCTATCAGAGCAAAAGGTTCTAGCTACCAGGCATTGGAAGAGACTCGTCCTGAAAGTGTAAGTACTTGAAAACCTCTTTGAGAATTTACTGATGCCACAGTTTGATGATGCTGATTAATTACCTTATGTGACTAAAGACAGCTAAGGCAGTGTTTCTTCGCCCCTCAGAATCACTTTTGCTTTTGATAATTTGCCTGCTGACAGGTTCGTGTTTCCCTGACCTCCCTGCATCCATCTTATTAAGACTCACTTTTACAGGTTCAGCTTCTCCCTTGGTGGTGGCTTGGCTATTCAGCATGAAATTTGACAAAGTGCATACTTAAGTTAGCAAACGAGCAAACAGCCTGCACTCTAAATGCCTGCTAGCATTTCTCACTCTCTTCTTTCTTAGCTTAGACCATTGAACAGTGCTTGAGCATTAAGACGAGCAGGTTTATGATGCTATAATGATACAGCATAGCAAATCCCAGTAGTGAAATACAACACAGAAAGACACCTCTCCTGGAAAAAGGTGTTCTGAGAACTGACAGAGAAGAATCTGGTTTCTAAACCAAGAAGTGCTTACATTACACATTGGTCTTTTTTAACACAATGTGGTGCTTAGCTATTAAGAAATATCTAGGCTTAAGGTAAATAAAGGCAGTGTTACTGAATATCTGGCCCCTGTAAGTGAGTTTTGAAGTTAGTTCACTTTAAAAAGAAGACTTGGGCTCAAGAAAGGAGAGATGTGAGGCAAGAAAGCTATAAAGATGAAAAAATAATCATTAGGATTTCTTAGGAAGGTTATTTCAGTAAATTCATATGTCCTAGAAGATTGTAACTACATTTCTTAATTTAGCATTGTAGTTGTTTATCACCATTGCTCATAGGGACCCAGGAAAAGAGGATTTCTGCACCATGAGAAATTCTCAGTAGGACAAAGACCATGTGACTAAAGACAGCCCTATGGGACTAGGCAGATCAGGCAAACAAGGAGGGCTGGAGGGAGTTGAGGTCACAACCTGCATGCTGGGGACAATGTGCTAATGTCATGGAGAACCAGTAGCTAAGCAGGAAAATGGGCAGTCCTGTTTCTTGCAGTTGCAGGGTGCAGTTGCTGGATTCCCAGGTTGTTGCATGTGTTCAGGATGGGATGTTCATATCATGTCCTCTTTCTTCCACTGCCCTGTGGATTCTTTGCCACCTGCTAAGGGGTCAGTTTACACCACAGTTAGTTTTCTTCACGGGGCACTGACAGAGTCTACTTTCTGTTTCCAGGCTTTCATTAGACCTGGAAGAATCTAGTATCTCTGGGACTGCCTCTCTAAAAATGAGCTAAGGCTGTCAGGAAGAGCAGGAGACTGTCAAACGTAGAGCATGGCTGCAAAAGCTTTTTCCTTAAGAACAAGAAGCAGAGTAGGAAACAAAATGGGATTAAATGAGAAGATAGTAAGATAAGGGGGCAAAATTATAGGGAGGAGAGTTTTCACATGTAATACAAACCTCTTGGCTCAGATGTGCCCTGATTTATCTTCTCCTCTCAATGCCTGTCCTGAAGGCTAGAGGATTGGCGTTACTATAACTGGTGGAGTCTGCTGACATTTGGGGGGCAGGGGGTGGGCTTTCAGGCACCAGAATCAGTCCATCTACTTACGTGGGTTTGGAAGTTTTCCTCAAGGTTGTATTGTTTTTCAGTCATGTGTTATCCAGCCCATTTAGACTGAATGAAAAACTAACACTGGGTCACAGCATCCCGTAATCTCTTCTAACCAGCAGCACATGTGGGGTTCCTGCTCAGTGATGATCCCAGCTTATGGTTGCAGCTCTGAGAGAACCTGCCTGGATGGGTGCAGAAATGCAGCTCTAAAGCCAGGGCTTTCTTAAGCAGG
>NW_008675571.1:24173-28163 GCF_000695815.1 Acanthisitta chloris
GTAGAGAAAGGGGGATAGAGATAATGCTACCAAGTTGTGTAAGCTCTGAGTGCAGGTCTCTGGGGGAAACTAACAAGCAGCCTCTTTTTTCAATTGGCTCTTGCTCTGCAGCTTTGCTCCCCCTTCAAAAGCAAGCAATTTTATACTGCAGCAAGTAGCAAGTCTGCAGTGTATAGAAACAAACCAGACTTTGGCTTCACACAGCTCACCACCTCAGGGGTTATCAGGGGTTATCAGGGGTTATCTTCTTCAGTGATCCCTGGCTGCCTCAATCTTAAATCCCATAAGCTCTGCAAGCATTGTCGCCAAGGTAGCTAAACCTGACTCTGTGCGCGTGTGTGTGTGTGCATAAAGATAGACAACCAGTTATTTGATGTGGGTAAAGCTGTTGAATTATTTTTGAGCATTTTTTCTATTTAATTCTCCTCTATCGGCAGAAATTCCTATTCAGTCTCAGATTTGAGAAGCACAGTTTACAATGACAGTGCTTCTGCATTGTCTTTTGCCTCAGCAACTACGAACCTCTGGAGACTGTGCAGTGCACCAGAATGGAGGAGGGAGAGTCACACTTCAGCAGTCTTTGATAACCTTTTCTGATGTTTTACTGTGGCTTAAATACACCAGAGACCTGACATAAATTCAAATTGCCATGTACTGAAGAATGGAGAAATGATAGGAGAGAAAATATTACTATGTGTCTTTCTGGATTGGTAACTACATAGTAATGCTTTCAAGGTGTCAGATCACCTTGGGAAGCCTTTTTTTATTACAGTTTAAGTTAACTGATATGCCTCACACCCCTTGTATGTAAAAACGGTGGCTTTTACTTACGCATGTCAGTTTTGCTGCTGTCTCCACTCCTGCTCCACTTGTGTGTTCCCCAACACACTACTGAACGTATTAGGGACAAGTTTAAGAAGTACCACTCTGATTAGAGGAAAGGGATGCTTGTTTAAACCGCCAGTGTGAGATGTTCACATATCTGCCCTTCTCAAGTTCAGAAGAAAGGTGCAGGTTTCGCATAAACACACACATTCAGATGTGAAATCCTGTTAAATTAGGCCCAGAGAAGGAGAATACCTGACACAGTTCAAAGAGCAAGGTGGTAAGCTGCAGACCCCCAGAAGCTATTAACAGCAAGTAAAGAGACCTGAGAGCAAAACTACAAGGGAATCAGTCAAAACAAGTTTAAGTAAGAGAAGGGAAAATAAGAAATAGAAACCAAGGAAACTGCATATTGACTGTATTTGAAATTAGAGGAGAGGGGAAGATTGGGCCTTTTTTTCCCCAGAAACTTAAGAAGTGAGAGGAAAAATGGGGCTGGGGAAGCAGACACGCTGAATGCTGACTAATGGGCAGTGTTTCACTAAGTGCAGGCAGGGGACACAGAGACTGTGGAAAGGTGGTATGGTCCTCTGTCATGGGACACACCAAATGCTTGC
Organism: Acanthisitta chloris; assembly: GCF_000695815.1. Lineage (NCBI taxonomy): Eukaryota > Metazoa > Chordata > Aves > Passeriformes > Acanthisittidae > Acanthisitta > Acanthisitta chloris. The sequence goes on from NW_008675571.1 coordinate 25,616, forward strand.
CTTTGTAATTGTTGCCTTAGTAAAGAAGAGCCTTGAGGGATGCCAGAGAGAGTAACAATATTACCTGGCTCCTTTAAATGCTGGTTGCAAAGAGCCTCATCAAAATGTGTGTGGGTTCAGTAGAACCAGTGTATGCCTGGTGAGGCAGCTTGGCTTGGCTTTCTCTTGGCTGACTTGCCAACAACAATCCCAGCAGATTTGGGCAAATGTTGCTAGTGAGGGCTCTGCAACAGAGCCTTAAATTCCTTCTTCTCCGTCAAGACACAGAGAGGTAAAATTGCTTGAGTGGCTCTTCACAACAGCAGCACTCGCAACGTGCTGCTCCTGCAGAGAAAGATGCAAATTCATCTCCCACATCAGTGATTTGCACTGTGCTCTAAAATGCTTGCTGGCTCTGATCAAATGACAGCCTTCTGAATCACATTAATTGCACTTTATTGCACCTTCCCTGACACTCTGGCATGAACTTTTAACCTTCTAAGGGCTATTTAAGTCAGTCAGTGGCCCGTGACACAAATTGTTACACACAGCTCTGGTTGTGCACTTAGAAACTGGGAAGCACATAAACGCTTCCTCTGAATTCTCAAGAAACCACCAACTCTCACAGGGCATAAATATGTTATGCACAACAGGGCTGGTTATACCCAAAAAACTGTAAAATGACCACAGAACTGCACAGCAATGATTGTGAGTATATTACGCTGTAACTTGCTGGTGGAGTCATAGTCAGTGACTCGTCAGATTTAAAGCCTTGTGCAGCAGTCAGGATTTTTCCTATATTTAATCCCTGCAGTTAAGTGCAACAGCAACGGACTACAAAGAATGTTGTGCAAGAACTTGCCAAATGGTGATGGTACTCAGTGAATGCCCAGATAGGTCCTAGGGCTTATGAATCACATGCCACCTAGTGTATTTATGCCTGTGGAGAAATCCTTTTGACCAAACACAGAAATTATGATCTTATGCAGGAATTTGAAGATTGGAATTTGAAGATGGAGAGAGGTGCAGTGTTTGGGGAATTTCCACCTTATTTCTGAAAGGGAAAATAATATTTTCCCACGAAATAAAAAGAAGTGAGACATTACTTAAATACTGTTTTGTGATTTATAAACACTGCCTACATTGGGGTGCTTTGCATTTGTTAGTTAACCTTCCTTATTTTCTGCTTGTAGAGTCTCGCTCATTAGCTCAAGGTTTAAAGCAGAGGCCATAAAAAGCAATACAGGTTTTCTGGACATACAAATCTTGTAACTTACAGGCACATTAACTAAAGCCAGTTTTAAGCTTGAGTACAATATCCAAAAGTTTTCTTTTGCCTTTTCCTACTGATTTAAAGCCTTGCATGTTCTCTCTGAATTTCACTGCACTGCTTATAGTCAGCTGCAGTTAACTACTGAATATTAACTTTCACGGGCCTTGAGAGTCCTGCTTCTGGAAAGAAACAAGTGAATTGCATCTGCAGAAGTGCAATTTCTTTTTAACACAATGGCTTTGGATCTTCTTAGGAAATGAAAATTTTGGAAGCTTTCTGAGTGGAAGCATAACGTGGTACCAGTGACCAGAAAAAGCACTTAGAAGCATAGTGCTCAGAGATGTATTACCCAACCTGCCACGTAAACAGCACAAACCCATGGGACACAGGCACCTTGTTTTTCAATCTGCACTTGGAGACCCCAGGAAAGGCCGAGAGGAATATGAAATTATATTTTTATCCTGAACCACTCAGAGATGCCTTTCACATCACAGTAACTTTGCCTATAGTGACAGCTGTTGCACAGCCCAGCATGAACAGCTGGGCAGTAAACACTGGCAGTAAAACCACAAACTGACCGACTTAAGTGTGAAAACACCATGGTACAATGCATTTGGCCTGTCTTTACACAAAACAGGTCGTACTTTGTGTTGAGGGAAAAGGCCCAGCAGGAAAACTGCTCTGGAGTGCAGTCATACGGGGCTTGTAGAGCCACACCAACACACACAACTCCGGGTGATGCCGGCAAACAGGAGTGGTGCCACGCTGCCAGGAAGCTGTGGCAGTGCAGCTTTGTCTGGTAACTCACCACAGTGAGCCAAGTCCAGGCGGACGCATAAGTGTAGCTGATGGAGCACTGTGCTTGGCAGATCAGGGAAAACATGCCACTCACAGGAAAAGCCAAGAACATCTTTCTAGTGAAGTGGTGGGCCATACAAAACCTGCCTGGGTAGAGATGGGAAGCAGTTTTGTTTGGGAGAATGAAATTTCAAGGCTATTTTCCTCTTATCAATGAGCATAGTGGGACCTGTATAAACTCTGCTTCACCTTGCAGAGCATCTTCTGTTTCCTTTTTCAGAAAATTAAACCCTTACAACTTATTTCTCCTCAAAAGAGAAATCTGCCCTGACCCACCTGCTAGTCTGTTTTCCATTTCAAGAGAAAGGGAAGATTAACAGGTTCACTATTAAGTTCTATTAAAAAGTGAGTGTGTGAGGAAGGATTGTTTGCCAAACACCTGCAACAGTCACCGGCTTAGATTCCTTCCTCATCTGCCATATACGTTCTTTGTGCAGC
>NW_008675572.1:0-369 GCF_000695815.1 Acanthisitta chloris
GCTCTGGGAGCCGCTGGAGCAGCGCGGGCTGTTCACTCGCACCATGCTGGAGGAGCTGCAGGTGGGTTGGGGAAGGGGCTGTGTCCCCTGAGACACGGGCACGGGGGTGGCTCCTGGGTCTCCTGAACCACGGTGATAGGTCTAGGGGTGGTTCCTGTGACTCCTTACCCTGATGATGGGCCAAAGCGAGGGTTCCATGTCCCCTGAGCCCCGAGGATTGGCCTGGGAGGTGGCCCCATGTCCCCTCACCCCAGTGACAGGCCAAAAGGAGTGTCTTGTGTCCCTTCCCTCTGGTGACAAGGCTTAGGGGATTGGCCTTGTGCCTGCTCACCTTGGGCCCTGCAGGTAAGAGATGTGAGACCTTCCCTA
>NW_008675572.1:418-2964 GCF_000695815.1 Acanthisitta chloris
GGGTTTCTCCTTATGTCCCTTTCCCAACCTGGTGACAGCCTCAAGACATCCCCATTGCCCCTCCCAGTTGCAGGTGACAGGCCTGGGGGTGTTCCACTGTGTCCTGCACACCAGTGACAGCCCAGGGGTGCCTGTTTGTCTCCTGGGACCAGGCTGGGGGTGCTCCCTTCCCCTGCAGACCCCATGGTGTAGGCCTCGTGGTTGGAAAGGGATCAGGGCTGGAGGTAGGTGGTTGTTGGGGATCTCCATGACTGTGTCCAACGGGTTTGAGACTCGTTTGTGCTGGGTGTGGATCCCATGTTTACCCTTTCTCGGAGTGGTTGGAAGGGCTGCCCAGGTGGTGCATGAACATATGTTGCCCTGGGCTTTGCTCCTCTGCAGAGCACTGGCAGCCGAGGAGAGCAAGCCAGGCAGCTGGTCATCGACCTGGAGACCCGAGGGAAACAGGCCTTCCCTGTGTTCCTCTCCATCCTGAGGGACACTGGGCAGGGGGACCTGGCAGACATGCTGATTGGGGAGTGCCAGTCCGCAGTGGTGCCACCACAGCTGCTGGACCTGAAGCCTGTCAGTCTGAAGCCACAGAGAGAAAATTCAGGTTAGTGTTGAGGTGGCTTCGAGCAAACAGTGGTATAGGGGGTGGCAGTTGGGATGGCTCTCACCATGGGAAACCAGTCCCTGAAGTCCTGGTTTCTGTTACCCTAGTAGAGGTGACTCCACTAAGCTGTTGGGAGAATCAGCAAATCTCAGCATGGGGTTGGAGTGACCTTAAAGCTCACCTCATTCCACCCCCTAGCCCAGGTTGCTCCAAGCCCCATCCAACCTGGCCTTGAACACTTTCAGGGTTGGGGCAGCCACAGCTTCTCTGGGCAGCTTGTATATCCCACTTTGCAGCAGCAGAATCTTTCAAGCTTGGACTGTACACACATTAGGATCATCTCCTGTATTTTTGTCCCATGTCATTCCAGGATTGACCATTTTTGAAGATTTGTCCCTCCCAATCGAAGATACTCTACATATACCATTTCCTACGCCAGCCCGGGGTAAGCCATGTCCCAGGTTCTTTGAGGGCCACAACATACCAAAGGCTCATTTCCTGTGGGGTGGGAAGAGATTTGTATTTGCCATGAAGACCTGATGTGAATTCTAGGAGGAATGTGTCTGATGTTTTGCTGTGGAGTGTGGTGAGCTAAATCCTGTGTCTGTTGTGTGTTGTAGGTTCAGCTGCTGACAGGAGAACTCGCTTCCTGGTTAGTATTTGGGTTGGGTGAAAGCATTCCCTGTAGAGCAATAGCTCTGTGCCTCAGGAGTGGATCCAGAAAACATTCCTGGAAGAGCCAGTTCCCACTCTGTATTACCTGAGTGATCACTCTGAGGCTGATGCAGGTGTAGCAGGGCCGATCAGCTCAGAAAGGGTCAATCAAGCCAAATCCTGTTTAAGATTACCACAGCAATAACAGAAATTCTTGGCTCTGTGTGGTGAGGTTTGAGGATGGTGCCTTAAAAATCTCCCAGAAACTTCAACTTGCTGTGGGAGATGCAGCAACTGTTCACAAAGGCTTTTCCTTGATTTGGTGGGTTGTTTTGTGTTCCTGGCTGCTGCTGAGAACACCTGTGTGGAGAATGGGAGTTCTTACCTGTCTCTAAGCCTGGAAAAATGAAAGGAGACCCTTTAAGGACTCCCATTCCTCAGTGGTGTTGCATCCCACTGGATTAGCCAGCAAGCACTCCAAATAAGAGGGTGTTTAATTGCAATGTGTCCCTGCCAGGCTTATCATCTGAAAAGAGATCCCTGTGGTTACTGCCTGATCCTCAACAACATCAACTTCTCTAGAGACACAGACCTGTCGACCCGAGACGGCTCTAACATCGACTGTGAGAAGCTGGAGAGGCGTTTCAAGGCCTTGCACTTCACTGTCCTGACTCGGTGGGATCTGAAAGCTCAGGTGAGGCTGGCTGTGTCCCTCTGGCTTCAGGGATGAGAGATGAACCCCTGGAAGTGATGGGAACACATCAGGGATATTGGTAGCATGCCAAAAAACCCATACAGAGAAGTACAGAACCACTTGCTTCCTCTTATTGTTGTGCTGTGTCTGCCAAAGGAGAGAGAGCTTTGCATGTTTTTCACCCTTCTGCCTGAATGTTGATTCTTGGTTGTGATTTGCAGGGAAATAGGTGAGGCAGTGGGGTAACTCAGACAGCCTCAGGGCTTTGTGATTTGCCTGTCTGTACAGCCCTCAGCTGTGGTGAGGGGACTCCATCATCCTCTAACTGCTGAAAGTGAACGTGGTTCTCTGCTCACCCACCAGCTCCTAGTCAGAATTAGCACATTTCAGCAGATAAATCATGTGGAAATGTGTTTTGGTTTGTGTTGCTGTGTAAAGAGTGCAGTGAGGTCAGAGATCAGTGTGATTAAAGCAACCAGTGTTAAATCAGGGCAGGGACACAGAAATACTCTCTGCCGTGGCCATGGGACACACCTTTATCTTGTGGCAGAGATCTACTGGATCCTTCCAACCAGCAGACCACTTAGAGTAGAGCCCAGCAGG
>NW_008675572.1:2994-5931 GCF_000695815.1 Acanthisitta chloris
GGTGATGCTTTGCACACAGGAGATGGTTTTGGAGCTGCAGAAGCTGGCGCAGAGGGACCACAGCACCCTGGACTGCTGCATCGTGGTCATCCTTTCCCATGGTTGTCAGGTGGGTTTGTCCCATCTCTCCCTTTGCTCCTTAGGCATGGGAAGGGGTTCATTCCCTGTGATGTGGTGTCCTGCAGAGCAGGAGGAAGGCAGTGGTCTGTCATTGCAGTAATGTTGCAAAGAGTTGTGCTCTCATATCTGGGTTAAAGGAAATGGGAGCTTCTCCAGTGTAGTCTGATCCAGTGTCACCTGAGGGCAAGTGTTTTCTGTTTGGGAAGTTGGGACAAATAATTTGGAACTGAGCAACTGGCAGAGAGTGAAGGGAGGTTGTGCTCGCCCTCATACTGTGGTCCAGCATAGAATCATGGAATATCCAGAGTTGGAAGGGACAAGGATTGAGTCCAACTCTTGGCCTTGCACAGGACACCCCAACAATCCCACCCTGTGCCTGAGAGCACTGGCCAAAGACTCCTTGAGCTCAGGCAGGCTTGGGGCCATGCCCACTGCCCTGGGGAGCTGTTCTAGTGCCCAAACACCTCTGGGGGAAGAACCTTTTCCTAATATCCAGCCTAAACCTTCCCAGACACAGCTTCATGCCATTGGTTCAGTCCTTCCTATTCCTCCAGCTCTGACAGGGAGATGCTATTAGCCTGTTTGTTCCAAGTTCTTGAAGGATGAGGAGAAGAGAATGATTGTTAGGAAAATGGTGTATGGTACATGCCTGTTGTCCCACAGGATGAAGAATGCTGTTGCTGGAGGAGGTGGGATAGGAGTTGGATAATAGGAGTTGGTTTGCTGGGTTTTAGTGTGTTTTAAAGGACTCCTGAGTGTTCCCTTGCCCTGATGTGGACACAGGGATTCACACAAACGCCAGGATTTGTTCTGGCATCTTTAGGCCATGAAGTGCCCCATGGGAAAAGGGCTCCCTTGGAACTGGCCTTGCCTTGTGCATCACCAGGTCCTGCATTTTCCTCTTGCAGACGAGCCATATTCAGTTTCCCGGAGGTGTTTATGGAACGGATGGAAAACCCATTCCCATAGAAAAGATTGTGAACTATTTCAATGGGTCCAATTGCCCGAGTTTGAGAGGAAAACCCAAACTCTTCTTCATCCAGGCCTGTGGTGGAGGTGAATCTTTGTCTTGGCTCTGGTAGCGTTGGGCTGTGGAGATGCTGTTAGGCTGTGGCTTTGGTTCCCTTTCTGTTTGTCACCTGTCTTCTCTCTCCAGCTGTCTTCTCTCTCCAGCTGTCTTCTCTCTCCAGCTGTCTCTTCTCTCACCATGTGCTGAGAGGCTGCTCCAGCTCTTCGGCCACGAGGTCAGTGGGGAAGCATGGAGTGAGGAGTTTTGTGTGAATCACTAATGGCTCCAACTCCACCAGCACAGCCAAAGGACCAAAAAGTCTTGTTTCGTTCTAGGGTCTTTGTTCTTTTTTCCCCCCAATCTTTTCTTAACGTTGGATGTACAATCCTTCTCTCACCATGTGCTGAGAGGCTGCTCCAGCTCTTCGGCCACGAGGTCAGTGGGGAAGCATGGAGTGAGGAGTTTTGTGTGAATCACTAATGGCTCCAACTCCACCAGCACAGCCAAAGGACCAAAAAGTCTTGTTTCGTTCTAGGGTCTTTGTTCTTTTTTCCCCCCAATCTTTTCTTAACGTTGGATGTACAATCATGGATTGCTTGGGTGGGATGAACATCAGGAACTGTCTCATTGCTTTTTTTTGCAGAACAAAGAGATCGAGGCTTCACAGTGGAATGTGATTCTCCCGAAGACGAAGCTCCTGGAGAATCTTTGAAATCGGATGCGACTCCTTTTCGGGCTCCATCGGGTAACACGGATGAACCAGATGCCATTGCCAGTTTACCCACACCCAGTGACATCTTAGTCTCCTACTCAACTTTTCCAGGTGGGGCAGCCCATGTAAATTTTTTTCTGGGCATGGGGGAATGAGCAAAATGTTGGAGCTTCATGGCTGAAGTTAGGGCCAGTTCAGTGCAACTGGTTCTTTGGACATCAAGAACTCAGTGGGATGAGAACAGCAGATGTGCTTTGGCATAACATTCTCCTCCTTTCTCTGAAGGGTTTGTCTCCTGGAGGGAGGCACGGACTGGCTCGTGGTACGTGGAAACACTGGACAGTGTGCTGGAGCAATATGCCCATTCTGAAGACCTCTTGACCATGTTAGTGAGGGTAAATATCTCTTTTTTTTCTCCTGGTTTTTTTGTGGTTGTGATGCAAGAAATAGTCAAGGATGTGATCAGTCAGGACATGGAGGCCTACACTTAAAAAAGGATGAGGATATTGAGTGTTGAGTTTAGGAATGGGCTAATTGGAGGTACTGCAGGGAGATCTAATTACAAAGAAAGTGTCTGGCCTCAATCTGCCAAAAAATCACAGCAAGATTTCTCCAGTGGGGAATAATCCTGGCAATACAAGCTTTAATCTTTCCAAGGAAATTGCTAAAAATGGTATGGCTTGTCCCATCCTCAAAACTCCAAGCTGATGGGATTTGGGTGCTGCTGAAAGTGTGTCCTGAGGACGGAAGAACACGATGCATAGGGAATGTGGAACCAGTGTGACTTATCAGTGGTGTCCTTTGCATGCCCTGTTGACTCAAGATTGCCCCAGACACTTCTGCTGTTCTCCATGGGGAGGAGAAAAGTCCTATATGGAATTGTCAGGGAGAGAAAACCTACTGCAGCGTTGTTTTGGATGTCATGCTTCTTTGGCACACAGAGCCACCTCAGCTGTCATTTTCAAGGGAGTAGCACAAAACCTTCTCTGCTGGCTGTGTTCAGTGCAAGGAGGCCACCCTGGGGAAGTGGCAAGGCATGTCTGGAAGAAAATGAGTGGAGAAGGAATTTGCTTTTAATTAAATTCCCAAAGGGAAA
>NW_008675572.1:6212-9118 GCF_000695815.1 Acanthisitta chloris
GATCCCAGGATGTTTCAACTTCCTCCGTAAAAAATTCTTCTTCATGTGTGACTGATGTGTGGGCTCTGAGGTCCTCACTGGGCACTAGAGATACTTCCCCACGGCAGGATGAAGGCTGTGCCCACCACGACTCGGCGTCGATGCTCCTGGTGGATCTTGTCTGTCTGTTGAGATGTTTGTCTGGAGAAATGTGATCTGTGAGCACTGTCTTTGCTGTGAAATAGAGATGAGACAGGTAGAGATTGTGCTGTGCCAATGGGGAATGGAGCAGGAAGGCCCTTTGCTGGGGCACATGCCAGCTCAGAGCCTCCAGAGCCAGAGGAGAGCACCTCTGGCTCTTCACGTGGCCACCCTTGGCCTCAGAGTGTTTTCCTTAGCTGATCATGGTATTCATGTCCTGTGCTGCCCAAAGACCTGATTGATGGAATCAAGGTCTGGCACTTAGGCTGAGATGAGTTTTGCAATCAATGTTTCTAATAAATGCAATGAAAAAGCAAATCTTTTGCTGTATTCCCTTGTCTTTTCCATCTCCTGATTGCTGGAAGCACCTCCCAAAGGCTCCTCTGAAATGGGAAGAGCAGGAAAACTCTCACTGATGTAAATTTTTAGCCTCCTGCTGTTACTGGTAGTGTTTCCTGTGTGGCTATGCAGCATATGGAGCAGGTATCCTGCTCCTTTGAGAAGTCAATCTGATGTTAAACAGGAGTTAGCAGGAAACTTCATTCTTTGGAATATCAGAGCTGAGGTAAAGCACTTGCCTTAAGGAGCTGCTGCAGTGATGATTTTGGGTCAGAAATCCTGGATGGATTTTGGATTTGGTGGGGGGGGAAGCATCCTTGGAGCCACCCTTGAGGGGTGCAGTGGCCTTAGGGAGTTCTGTGCTGAGGGCTGCTTGAGAATTCCCAGGAAACCATATCCAATCTGCCTGTGCATATCAGAGCTGAGGTAAAGCACTTGCCTTAAGGAGCTGCTGCAGTGATGATTTTGGGTCAGAAATCCTGGATGGATTTTGGATTTGGTGGGGGGGGAAGCATCCTTGGAGCCACCCTTGAGGGGTGCAGTGGCCTTAGGGAGTTCTGTGCTGAGGGCTGCTTGAGAATTCCCAGGAAACCATATCCAATCTGCCTGTGCATTCACTAGGTATTTTCCATGCTCTTCTGGGGAGCATTTCTGGTGCTTTGAGGCAGTTCACTGCTGCAGGCAGAGTCATTTTATGCCTTGAGTTTTGGGTTTAGTACCTTTTGAAGTACTTTTTGAAGGATGCTGGGCCTCAAACTGGGAAAAGATGCTGAAAACTTGAATGAAGTAATTAAGAGGAGGATGAGATTTGGGACGTGTAACTCCTTCAGCTGCTTGGTGGAGTGAGGCAAACAGGGGAGGACATCCTTGGGAGATCCTAAGGCCACACAGCCTTGAGGCAGGTTGTTCTTTGCCCTAGAACTGGAGCAGAGGCTGAGTGGGTCTGTTCCAAGCTGGTGGAGGGATCTGGGATGTGCCTGTAAATCATGGGAGCTCAGGACTGGGTTGGAGCAGAGGCTGATTGGGTCTGTTCCAAGCTGGTGCAGGGATCTGGGATGTGCAGCCCCTGCCTGTAAATCATGGGAGCTGAGGACTGCGGATGAAGGGAGGGCTGGGTTTGGGAAGGGGCTCAGGGTGGGCCAGTTAGGGCAGTGCTGGGAGTTGAAAAGCCAGGCTCAGGGCTGCAATGAGCAGGGCAGGAAACAGAGAGGACAGGGGTAGGGTGCAGATTCCTGGCTGCTGCCTTGGCTGTGGCATCGTCTTGGATGCCAATAGTGCCTGCTGTACCTGGGAAAGTCTGTGTGTGCAAGGGTGTGGGAGGGTGTGAGGTTTTGAGGGGCTTTTGCTTTGTCTCATGTTGGTATTCTAGCTTGTGTTTATGGTTTGCAGCTGCAGCCATTGGTTTGGGGATTTTTATCCTCGATTGTTGGATACAGTGGGTGTCCCAGGGTGGTGTGAGGACCCTGTGCCCAGGAGGCCAGTGGGTGACTTTGGGCAGAGATAACTCACAGCCTTGACCTTGTCCTTCTTTCCTTGACATGAACTGTGGTGGCTGGTTCCTCCCCAGGACATCTTTGGTGGATGTGAGAGCAGAGTAGGAACACTCTGGCAGCACAGGTATGAGGAGGAGGCTGCAGGATGTCCCTCCAGGCCCAACCCAGTTCCCTCAAGACCCCCATTTAAAATCCACTGCCATCAAGTAGCCCAATGTCAGCAATATCCCCCGAGACATCCCAGGGCCAGCCAAGATCCCTAAAACTTCCTGGTGCCAACCAGGTCCCCTAGAGCCCCTCCAAGTGCCATCTGAGTTCTCTAGAGCCCCCAGAACCACCTGCCTAGACCCCAGCCCCTCTCCCATCAAACCACCAGCCAAGCCTGGAACCCTTTGGCTTGGCACTGGCCATGGCTCTCCCTACAACTGGGAGCACCTTGCAGGATATCTGCCCATCTCAGCCTCCCTGGGACCCTGCCCAGCCCCACTGCATGAGGTGGGAACTCTGCCCAGCACACAGACAGAACCCTGAGACAGTAGGACACAGCCCTGGGTGTCTGTTCCATAAAGAACCACACGAGACCAGCTCAGCGCTTTCGCTTTTATTGTGCTCAGCACTTGTACTTCCACACGCTGTGTCCTCAGTTCGCGTTGATGTTCTGCCAACAAAGCACGGGAGGGCTCATGGTGAGACCCTGGGCAAGGTGGGGGCAGCATGGCCAGTGTCAGGGCAGAGGAAGGGGCACTCACGTCGTTGATCCAGTCGACGTAGGCAGACACCCTGGTGAAGACTGTTCTTCTTCATGTTGCAGCTCAGCCCAGAGCCGAAGCTGACGATGCCTTCCACCTCCCAGGTGCCATCCTCACGCTGGCAGGGCAGTGGGCCACCAGAATC
>NW_008675572.1:9133-9334 GCF_000695815.1 Acanthisitta chloris
GCAGGGAGACACACACGCTCCATACCACAGCTCCTGGGCACCTGCTGATGCACCCCAACCTCCCTCCTGGCCAACCACCACAGTGAGTCCATCGCATCTCCTCCCACCCTTCCCACAGGACCTGTGGTCCCACACTCCTCCAGCACACCTGCCAACCCACCCCCTGCACCAGAGGCAGGGAGCAGCCAGCAGTGTCAAGAC
>NW_008675573.1:0-798 GCF_000695815.1 Acanthisitta chloris
TTCCCCGCATTGCCTTCGCCGGGGGTCCGTGTCCCCTCGCACATCCCTCGGGATCCTTCCCCCCATTGCACGCCCCGTGGGATCCTTGACCCGTTCCGCACTCCTTGAGCTCCTGCTCCCCATTGCACGCCTTTTGGGATCCTTCTCCCCACTGCACACCCCTTGGGATCCTTGACCCGTTCCCTACTCCTCAGGCTCCTGCTCCCCACTGCACACCTTTTGGGATCCTTCCCGCCATTGCATGCCCCGTGGGATCCTTCTCCCCGTTTGCACACCCCTTGGAATCCTTGACCCATTCCGTACTCCTCAGGCTCCTGCTCCCCACTGCACACCTTTAGGGATCCTTCCCTGGGATCCTTCCCCTCATTGCATGCCCCGTGGGATCCTTCTCCCCGTTTGCACACCCCTTGGAATCCTTGACCCATTCCGTACTCCTCAGGCTCCTGCTCCCCACTGCACACCTTTAGGGATCCTTCCCCTCATTGCATACCCCATGGGATCCTTCTCCCCACTGCAAACCCTTTGGGATCCTTGACCCATTCTGTACTCCTCGGGCTCCTGCTCCCCATTGCACACCTCTTGGGATCCTTCTCTCCCCCTTGCACACTCCTTGGGATCTTTCTCCCCATTCCATACCCCTCAGGATCTTTCTCCCCATTGCATGCCCCTTGGGATCCTTGTCCCCTTGTCCAGCCCTTGGGATCCTACACTGCTATTCCACACCTCACCTGTGATTTTGGTGGCATCCCAGGCCGTGGCAGGGAGGCGCCAGGGTGGATTGTGTCCCCATGAGTCTGG
>NW_008675573.1:829-2585 GCF_000695815.1 Acanthisitta chloris
GGGAGTTTGCAACTTGCTTGGGAAGTGCTTATTTTCAGTGCTCTCCAGGACCAGTTAATTATCGTTGGAAAAAAAGTCATTGCTAAGATCTTATAATTAGGCAGCCTACAGAGACTGTGCAGCTCAGGAGGCAGCAGAAAGCAAACGCTCTTTCTGCAGTGTTTCTTATGTGTGTGTGTGAATAGAGCTGCCTGGGCAGAGGGCTGGCATCTGTGCTGGTGCACTACCAGAGAGCTGGTGCACGTTGGCGGCTCAAAACACCCTGCAAAATAATTATAGGGGGAAAAATATAAGAAAAGAAAACCTGCTAAAAGGACTCCTGTTGTCCTTGTAGAATTGGGTCCCAAATTATTATAATGATTATGCAGGTATAGCTGCCTTTAGAACAAGCTGTTCATGTTTACAGGACCAGGACTGCCTTTATGTCCTGTTTGAATGGTCCTGGGGCCGTGGGGTCCAGGATGCTACTGCACCGTGCCTGCTGCTGCTAATAATAACATGGTAAGGAGTTTACCCACCCTGATCCGGCTAAAGACAGTCCTGAGGCTGGCATGGACATCATCAGCCCCCGATCTGTCCCTAGATTAGGTGGATAAAACTCACACAAGACAAGGCCAGGCTCTGGAGACTCGATCCCAGGTGGAAGGAGCAGGGACTCCAGAGCAGAGGGGTTTGGGCTCTGCCCCAGCAGCCTTGGCTGTAGGGATGGGATCTGCAGAGGGGCAGGATTTGGAGCTGAGGAGTGTACGTCAAAGCCACTGCGTCCAGGGTGTTCTCATTTCCTTTGCTCTCCGAGTTCTAATTTGTTCCACATTGCAGTGCCGGGGCAGCCTCTCCCTCTGCTCTCAGCATCCAGGCTGCAGTCGTTGCCATTAGACCGAGGCTGCGACTCCAGTGGTTTCCATCCAAAAAAAAAGAAAGGAAAAAATAAAAAAGGGAAATTTTTCAAACACAGATCTGAGGAAACAGCTTTTCTGGTTGCCGTTCTGGGGTGGTTATAGCTGAAATCTCACTGCCCATCCGTGCAGAGCTGCATCTGCACTGGGACGAGCCCCAGGGAAATTCCAGAAGATTAAAAAGTGTTTTAATAGTGTTGCTGATCTTCCCAAAAGGGAGTAAGATGACCTGGTAGCTACAGGTTGATTGGCTTGATATCATCCCTCCAGGGAGAAACCTGACTTGGGCTTTAATTGATTAAAGACTTCAGCACTAGGAATAAATTCCTGCCATCCAACGTGGCTATATGGAAAATAACTCCTGGCAAGTAGAAATGATTTCAGTCTCCAGTGTGAGAGGTGACTCTTTGGCTGTAATACACTTTTGAGAAGCATTTGAGTTATGGGAGGTGATATTCTTGTAAAAATCTGCACTTTCCAGTATTAAAAAAGTCAGTCCAGTCCAGTATTTAGAGCTGACATTACACAGTGTCAAGAAAGCTGGTATTAAATAAACGTGATCCATTTCCAACGCAGCTATCAAGGAGATTATCACTGCTGGGCACTCTAGCTTGTAACATGCACTCAGTGTTTTTATCACTAATCTGGAAGAAAGGAGATAGAAATGATCTCTGGAAAAATCTGGAGTTGACCCAGAGCAGCAGTGTTAATAGTTTGTACAAATCCGGATGGTAAACTGGGCGAGTGAACGGCATCCTAACTGGAGCAGAATGGAAAATGGAAATCTTTTTACACCCAAAAATAATAACCAGAGTTGTACGTGTCTTCCTGTCCCTAATCTGGATGATAAATTTTCAGCA
>NW_008675573.1:2615-8581 GCF_000695815.1 Acanthisitta chloris
GGGGCTCACCAGGGAGCTGCCTGGGGGGTGGCTGTGTGTCTGTCCCAGTTTCTATGCTGGAGAATTGAAAATTTTCAGGGTAATGGGCAATTGCTGTGGAAAAAGAAATAGCAGGTATTTGTCTATTTGGTCAGAACCAAATTTGTGCTTATGGCAGCCAAATCCAATCTCTCCATCTCAGCAGAGATGTGGGATCCAAGGGGAAGGGGCGAAGGGGCAAATGTCTCACAGGTAGAGAGGAGGTAACCATCCAGTTAGTCCACTCATAAATCAAATCAAAGAGGAACAAGGGGGGGCCTTGATAAAAGCATCTAAATACTCTAGCAGAGGAGAAAATACGTGATAGCCAAAAGCTCGTTAATTGGGCAGAGAAAAGCATGGCAAGAATCAATGTCTGGCAGCTGAGGGCAGACACGTTGGAAATAAGGCATAAATATTTAACCAGCGGGAGCGATTAATCATCAGAAGAAACATCAAGCAGCAGAGGTGGGGTCAGCATCTCTTTGCCTTTCTCATCACGACCCATCGCCTTGCGCAGAGTTTCTCCCATAGCCCCAGCACTGGGCCAGCAAGAGGGGCTGGATCGAACCACACCAAGGCCCTGATTAGGTGATTTAATTAGATGGTGCATTTATCTTTAATCATGGTGGAGCCATGGAAAAGAGTACTTGTGGCCTGATGGCTCTTTCTGAGGAACACCCATGAAATCACTGCAGGTACTTAGCAGGTGCTTCTTTTCTCTTTCTCTTAGCAGTGGTTGTGATCTGGCAGATCTTTGGTGGGAGGGTGAGGGGATGGTACTTGGTAGCTCTCCTCAATGTCCAGCAAAATAGCCTGAGATTCAGAAAAAACAAATCTTGGTGAGCATCCCAGTGTGCTGTGGCTGCTGGGGGAAGAAGCTGGTCCAGGACTTTTTGTCCAGCCTCTGTCCATGGGTCAGAGGGTTACCAGCCTCACATCCCTGAGGATATCTATGCTGGAGAGAAGGAAATAATGGTCATGGGGTGGTTGTTGGTCCCATCTCCTTTTCTTTCCAATAGCATTTCTTTTCCTGTAGTGGTTCTCTCCCTGTCTTCCTGCAATGGGGCAGATGCTGTTGGTGGGCATCACCATGGCTGGGTCTCCCTCCCGAGGCTGCTGTGTTCCTGCTGCAGTGGAGCCTGAGCTTGGGCCCAGGCAGGTCTTCTCCATCTACAGCCTGTGGTGGGATGAACATGTGCAAACACACGAGTCATCAGCCACTTGTGTCCCGTGGATGATGTGCTCTCTCAGTCCTAGGCATCAGCAGTTCTCATCTGCAGTGAGTGCTTGGGCTGTTGGATTTGAGGCAGGGAGAACACAGTGAGATGCTGAGCTGTAGGGGTGTGGATGTGGCTCAGTAGCCTGCGTGCAAACATGATGCACATCAGAAATGTAATTGCAGAACCTCTGAGCCCTCCAAAGCCACCACACTGTGAACAGACCATGTCTGTGAGCAGCCCAGGACCTCTCCTCCTCTTCCTCTTGCAGAAACGTAACGGTCACCTGCCCAGGAGGATGCACAACAAGGAAGAAAGCCTGTTCTGAGAAGGAGGATGAATGGAAGGGAAAAAGGCACGTGAGAAAGATGGCAAGGTAAGGGGAGGCTTTGCCTGGGGCCTGGGTGGGGCACTGGGAAGGAGCTGCTCACCCCTTGCGAGAACAGGAACCTTGGAGCCCACAGGAAAGTCCCCAGTGGTTACAGAGTCAGTTGTGGTGATGGAAGGACATGTGGTGGCCGTATGAATACCGAAAGTGTTTGTCATAGCTCTGCAGAGCACATACAAACAGCACTGGCCACAGAAAATAGCTGGTTTTGGTGTGGTCAGGCACAGCGTGTGAAGAGGTGAAGGATCCCTGATACAGATCCTGTTGAGAAGCAATCCCAGGCTTTTGGCTCGCTCCTGTATAGCTGTTCACAGAGACAATGTCACTGAATGTTGGAGAAAGGGGCTCTTGGGAAAGTCTGGATCATGCTCCATAGCTGCAGGCACATGTCCTCCAGCAACACAGCCAGGGGACTGGGCTCCCTGCAGCGAGGAGAGGGCTCAGCTGGGCTGGGGTATCCAGGAGCACGTGTCCCACCGACCTGTGGGAAGGTGTGTCCAGCAGCTGATGCTCTTGCTGGCTTGTCCCAAGGAAGCTGGGTCCAGCTGGAGAATCCCTGCTCCCACAGCAGGACCCAGCAGGGTTGCACGTAGCACAGATTTCATCCTCCTGGGAGATGCCAGTGACCAGCGTGCCTGAGCGCACGGATGTGGGAGGAGCCCAGTTCATTATCGTCTTACTGCATCCATTAGAGTCCTCAGGGGGATTAAGACGTGTGTTCTGCTGTCTTTGGGAAAAGGCTGAGATTTCTCAGGTGACCTGGGCTAGTGCCTGGTGAAATCACACCGGTGTTGCTCCAGATGCTGAAAAATGGGGTGACCAGGCTTTTTCTGATCCAGGATTCTTATTTTTTCCCAGTGAAATGTCTTTGCCCCTGGACTCTGTAGGAGCTGTGTTTGATAGAAAGAGCAGGAAAATAGCTGAGCTATAAATAACATATTCAAAACCAGGCAGGGACCTGCAAGCAGCAAGGATGTTGTCTCTGTCTGTGATGTTGGCTTGAAGGAACGATTTTGCCACCAGCAGATGTTAAAAGGTTTCCCTTTGTGCTGGAGGTAGTTCAGGGTGGAGGAGATTAAATGCATGAGCTGAAACCGGTGATTTGATGACAAAGTTTTGTCTTTTGCATCCTTGATGACAAGGTCTCATAGGGACACCGGGGCAGTTTTCCTTTTGGTCAATGTTAATGAGGGCTGGCAGGGCCATGATAACAGCCTGGGGCACCTGTTCCTGAACCTGACTGTCTGCCAGTGCCCTGACCTGCTCCCCAGGTCGGGTCTGCCCCGGCACTCCCAGGAGATGTCACACAGCAGACATCAAGGGATGTGCCCAGGGATGTCCCCAGTGGGAGCAGCAGCTTTGGGCTCAGCTGGAGGAGGAGCAGCAGCATGGAAGGAGCAATAGGTCTAACCCCATCCCTGTCTCAGTTTCCCCAGTTGCAAAGTGGGAGCAGGAAGAGCCTTACCTGCATCCAGTGAGTTGCAATGAAGCTCTGGGGCCAGTGCTTAGCTGGGGAGGTACAAAGCACAGGACATTAAGCCCTGCTGACCAGGGCTTCTGACCACTGCCACCTGAGCCCAGCTTCAGGTAGCAGTGATGTGCAGGGCCAGGAAGGCTGTCTGCTCTCCTCCCTGCCCTGCTGCACCCTGACAGTCACTTTTGGAGCCAGCAGGTTGGGAAGTGTTCTGCCAGTTGATGGGGATGACAGAAATGGCCTAAACACTAACGAAATCAATAGTCTTATTTTACTATTGGTGTTTAAAATAACAGAGAAATGAATAATATAATTACATATACTGTTTGTTTGTTAAGCTCTAATATAAACAGCACAAACAACAAAGACAAGAAAGGTAATGCACCTAATGATTGCTACTTACAGGAAACAATAGTGATTAAGAATCACCAATTGCCCTAATGCTATACCATCCCCAGGATCCACAGTCGTCGGGAGCCCCTGGTTGCAGTGAGGGTTTGGAGAGCCTTTCTCAGCAACTGGGAAGTCCTACACAGTGTGTCCACTCGTAGGTGAGGCATCCAAAGTTGCTGCAAGAGGGTCATGCTTTTATGGGCTGAATCAGCAAGCTAAAAGTAATTTCTTGTGGTTTGTACAGATAACACCTGGTGGTACTCCCCTCCGACCATCTGAGGCTGGGGCTTGGCCAGAGCCGAGGACATGGGTGGTGGAGTTTCCTAAGATATCTTGTAGATGGTGGCATAGCCTTGGAAATAATTTGCGAACTGATATATCCATTGTTTAGTCATCTATTTTAGCATTAGACCAGCTGCATCTATGTTACTATGTATCTACTTCCAGCAGTCTAGTTAACTAACACAAAAGAGCATTTGATCACAAGAAGTACAGGATTCATTTATAAGTCAACTCTGGCTTGGGTCTGTTGTTCAGGCCTTAACATTTCAGGAAGAAGGACAAACCCCAAGATTTTCACAGTCCTGGAGGGGCTGGGAGGAGGGAAAGAAGTGACTTAGGATATAGAGCATCGCAGGGTAACAGCTCCCAGGCATAGTTAGGACTTGGTGCCTCAGTTTCCCTATCTGCAGCATTCAATGGACTTCTGGTTCAGGGATGGGGAGGATGCACATCCTGCAGAAACCCTCTGTGCACAGCTGGGAGGTGGTTTCTGGGTTAGAAGGTGACCTCTTCCATTAGCAGCAGGGACGCTCTTTTTTCCTGAATTAGATGGTGGTTTGGAGGCTTTCCAGGGCCAGCATCATTCTGCCTGATAGCGCTGAGTTTGCTCCAGAGGCAAGATTGTGCCCGAACAGGTCAGGGCTGTGGATGTGGAAAGCTGCTGGCACCCTGCATCTCCCTGGCCATGCACAGCTGGATCATGCCAACTGCCACATCCAGGCACTCTGATAACTGTGGATGGGACATTTTGGGGGTCCTCTGTATGTGCTCCAAGTCCCTGCACGTGATAAATCTGGAGGTCTGAATCAGAAATGCTCAGACTGTCTTTCCAGACCTTCCCTGCCAGCAGGTCACAGTGCAGCTGTGGGTTTTCAGCTCTGTGCCAGGTGCTGATGCATCCAGGATGCGATTTCAAAGCCATTCCCAGATGTTGGCAGTGACATTGGGCAGGATCACTGTCCATCTAAAGCCAGAAGAGCATTGTGATTCCCAGTCTTTTCCTGGGGATTGAGGAGCACTGGGAGATGTCACATGACTGTGGCCACATCTCCTCAGGTCACTGCCTGCCTGGGGCTGCCCTGAGCAGCCCTGCCGCAGCTAACGTGACAAGGGCAGCCTTGTCAGTGATGCCTCCACGTGCTTAAACATCCTCCGCAAACTAGCAACAGCCAAGAGATTTGCCGGAGTCAGGACATTTTTAGAAAAGCTAATTAAAGCCCATTTTCGCCCTGCGCCTCTCGCTGAGCAAAAGCATTTAGCAGTGACCTCAGAGTGAGTGAATTTGCACTTGAGCTTTCTGTTTCACCTCTAAAAAAATGGGATTGCTCCATAAACTCGTTAGCGAAAGTAACTCCTGATGCCTTGGCTCCCGACCAGGATGGGCCCCGCCAAGTCCTGCTGGGTTCTGCTCTCCTACCTCTGCATCTTGCTTGGGCAAGAAGGACCTCAATACACACCATGGGGAAATTTAGGGCCACTCCAGGCTATGCTTTCAGGGACAAACCCTTCTTAGGGTAACTGTGCTGATGCCAAGGAGCCTTACTGAGCCTTTCCACTGGTGTTTTGGGTTACACAAGGGAAATGGCTCTCCCTTGATCTGTCTCTTTCCACCTTGGCGGTGACCGTGGCTCCTCCATGGCCACTAGCTGGTTTCTGCTCACTCTTCCCTGCTGCACACCTGGCCTCAAAACCGCTAATCTTCCCCTTTTTGCTCTTCCCTGCCCAGCTGTGCTTCATGACAACCTCACGCACGATGTTTTATGGATCTTCCTCCACCATGGCTCCACCATCCAAGAACCGGCTGAAGCGGCAGAGCCGGATCTTCTCCCAGGTCTTGTACCGGACACTGAGCTACAAGGACCGGAGCTCGGCCTCTGCTTCCCCAGCAGCTGGTGAGGATGACCCAGCTGAGCTCTCCACCCAGATCTCAGCCCCTGGCATCCTGAAAATCTTCGGGGGCAACATCTGTGCAGGCACCAACTACAAGAGTGTGCTGGTGACAGGCAGCTCGGGCGCGCTGGAGCTGGTGAAAGAAGCCCTGGAGCGCTATGGGCTGAGCCAGCTCAGTGCTGGGCAGTATGCCCTGTGCGATGTCATCGGGAGGTTCGAGGGCCCCGAGAAGCAGTGGCAGACGGAAGGGCTGAGGGTCCTGGGTGACCACGAGAAGCCACTGCTCATCCAGGATCTCTGG
>NW_008675573.1:8709-9051 GCF_000695815.1 Acanthisitta chloris
TCGGGGCGGCCTGCGCAGGAGGGCAGAGGTGGAGGAGCTCGCAGCCAAGGACGTGGACACCACCACTGCAGGTCAGAGCTGGATGTTGGGTAGGGAGAGGGTCTAGGGAGCTACGACCCACCCTGAGCTGCCTCTGGGAGATGCACCCCACACCAACAGCTTTCACACATGCTTTGGGTGCAGGGGGTGGTACAAGTGGGAGGTAGCCACATTTTAGCTAAAAGGCTTCTGGGTCGAGGCAACACTCAGCGCTCTCCTGCTTAAATTTGGTACCTGCAACCCCAAATATTTCCCCCAACCAGTCTAGGGGTTAATACTAAACCCCTGCTTATGGCTGGGGGG
>NW_008675573.1:9087-13686 GCF_000695815.1 Acanthisitta chloris
CTTCCCATCTCTGAATCAGCACCATGGCATCCCCAGCTCCTGCCTGGCAGAGCACTGCCCTGCTTCCCTGCACCTTATCTCTCCGTGGGCATCCCCCAGGCCAGACACCTCAGGCAAATCTGCAGGAGCAATTAAGAAAAATGAAAAGCTAATGAAGAGAGAGCAATGTAGGGCAGGAGAGCCCTGTGGCAGTGCCTGATGGAGTCCAGGGCTGGCAGGAGGAGATAAGTGCATCATTAGGAACCAGCAGGTTAATAAGTGACCCCAGCACAGAGGAATGAAGTTTTCCTCCTCCCACCCTCAGATAAAAGCCCCACGAGGATAAAGGCAGAGAGGTTTTTACTTGCATGATGCCCTTACTGGGTCTGACCTGCTGACAGAGGGGTCTGGACCAGACTCTGGAGGTGTTGGCCAGGAGTTTTTGCTGGGATGGGCCCTGAATGGTTCCTTACACCTGTAGGAAAAGGTTGTGATTGTAAGAAATAACCTGATGATGATGCAAGATTACTCTGAGTGCTCTGCAAACAAGAGCCAAGGTTCTCCTCCCAAAGCGTCAGACCAAATGACCCGACCTGTCCCATGCCAGAGGGGACTCGGCTCCTCTCCCACCCACTCTAACAAGGGCTGGAAGGAGCCCAGACACACAGGTGAAGGAATCCAGCCATGGGCATTCTGCAGCAGAGGTGACTGAAGCTCCCCCAGCTGCAATTTGCAATTGTGATTTGACCTGGCATCCAATGGGTAGACAGAGCTCCCTCCATCCTTGCTGTGTCCTGTTCTGGTGTCTGCTGAGGGAGGGGATGCCACAGGAATGGTCCCAGCATGTTGTACATGGGATGCAGAGGCAAAGAGGTGGCTGCTGCTGGTACCTGGGCCAGGGAGGTGTATGCTCTGCTCTTCTCTTCAGCTCTTTCTCCAGCCAGGATCAGAGAGCTGTGAAGCATTTTGGAATAGCAGCAACTCTAAAAACAGCTTCTGTTGAATACAGGAAAGGGCAAGAGCCAAGCACTATTATAGCACACTGTGGGGAGGGCCATGTGGCAGCTCCCTGCCTGAGCCCAAGGTCACATCAGCTTGGCCTCAAATAGTCCCCCTTGGATGCAGAAAGCAACGTTCCCACCCATGACCTGGATCTTGGGTGGGCTGGCAGCCATGGGGAGGGTAAGGCTCCAACATAGGTGGAAGGCTTTGGGCTGCCCAGCACAGGAGCAGGCAGCATTGAGCTCGCCTGGGCTTGGCACTCTACAGTGATTTCCGATGGAGAAGCAGTTCCTAATGGGATCATATGCTCTGGATCTGGAAATAAGCCTGTTATGCTTTCGTTATCACTTCATTTGTTTCAGCACTCCTGGGTGTGGCGGTGGAAATTCTCCATTTTTTAACCTTTGGGCATTTTCCATAGCTGACCAAGCTCTTCCAAGACAAAACCTACACCCACAGTCATTTAGGCTGTCTGCTCTGCAGACTGCACAGCCTGTGCTTGTCTTACCTGTTAAAATCTCACTCCTGCAGCCCTTTCTTTGGTGGGACCAGGGGCTCTGTCACCAGTCTCACCCTGTGAGATGATCCTCACAGGGATGCTGTGGGGCTGGGGCCACACTTTTCCACCCATCCCATGTGCGAGCTGGGATGGGATGAATGGGAGTGATGCAGCATGTGATCCAGCACCCCAAAAAAGGACACAAAACTCCTGGTGTGATGGGGACTGACTGTGAGTGCCCCTCCACTGGGGTCACCCTTGTCACCAGCCTTGAGCTGGCAGAGGTCCCCTTACCGAGCAGCAGCTGCCTGCCCAGGGTGGTGAGGCACTGGCATGGAAAACACAACATCTGTGCAAAAAAAAAGAAAAAAGGGCTTTAGGCTTGCAGCTCCCTAGGAGAAAATCAGAGGAATGCTCACAGTGGGATCCCCAGGGCAATACCTGCAGGCAGTTCCCCACGCAGGGCATTGCTGGAGCAGCAGGACTGGGACCAGTGGGGTCACACAGGTGCATCACTGCCTGCTGAGCTTGTGGCTGAGGGAAAGGCTCCACATCCAACAGTGACCTGTTAGCAAATAGCTTAAGAGTTTTATCTGCTCAGTTACCCATTATCCTAATTAGTTTATTAGCTGCTTCCCACTGGGGAGGATGGTGCTGGCTCCTCATGCCACGAATTAGCAGCACAGGTAGATCATCTTTGCAGCAAAGGAGGCAGACGCCTCTCTCACTGCTTCCCCTGGTGCTGTGCTTTTTGGGAGGTGACGAGACAGCACTTATGGAGAATCTGGGGAAAACACCCACAAACTGGAGGGCAGAGCAGCATTTGGCATCTTGATGGCATTTGTCTTCCAACAGCCCCGTTTTGCATCATGTCCTTAGCTTGCCAGGGCTTTCCAACAGGCTGGACCCTGAACTGCACACACACCACTAGAAACTTGGGAGTTAAGCCTATTATACTAAAAGATGCTCTGGCAAGTGCCTCTGAGGATCTGGCTTTGATATACCTTAGCACGACCACATCCAGGGAAGATTCCCTGCAGAGTCTGCGGAGCAATTACATTAGGAAGGACTAGCCTGGTGTTAGCCCCTCCTGGGTAAATTCAAAGCATTTCTTCATTCCTGGGGCCCAAGGAGTTATTTGTTGATTTATTTCTCTGTCAGGAAAAGGGAATCTTTCCTAGGCTGAAAAAGAGATACCAGGTACCACAAGCAGCAGCTTTTCCCCAGGGCTGCAGGATGGGTTCAGAGGCAGCAGCTTGGTGGGGTCTGGTGGATGGTAGCTAAGGGGTGCATGGTGCCCCTGTCTGGGGTGCCCAGCTCTCCCTGAGGGGTGGGGTGTGATCTGTCCCTGTCCCCATCCACATCACCGTGTGTATTCCGCAGCTGCTGGCTCTGCCCCGGCTGTACTACATCAGAGATTCTCAGACAGAGTTTTGGGTGGGACAATCTGCACATGCTTAGGAGGAGAAAACGGTACCAGAGGACTGAAAAAAAACCTGACTAAGTTTATGGAGGGACTTTGTTATGCTCAGGAAAAGAGCTGTGTTTATCTTTCCAGCACAGCTCCGGGGTTAGCAGGAGCCTGTGACGGGGGCTCTATCAGCAGTAAAAGAGCAGCTTTTTCCTACACAAAATAAATACAGAAGCTTCCTTTCCCCTTGATAAGGGACCAGTGATGGCATGTCTCTGCAGGCAGTGGGACCCCAGTCCCAGCAACCTCTGCTCCATCCCAGTGAGCTCCAGCAATAGCTGCTCCCCAGGATCTGGTCCCACTCCTCCCTGCTCTCACGGACTGGTCTGGGATCTGCATTGCCTCAGCCATCCTTCATCCCTTTGGCCCATTTCCATGCTGTGGGTTGGGAATGGGGCTCCTGGGGGGAGCCAAAGTGAGGACACATTTGGGTTGGTCTTTGGCATCCCCAGTGCCATGGCTTGGGCAGGCTTGTTGTGCTCCCCAGATTTCACATCCACGGGACGCAGGCACCCCGTGCCGTGCAGCTGGCTGAGATGGGGACAGGAGCAGGGCTGATTGCCTTTTTAAGAAGGCCATGGGGCACTGGACTGCTTGGGGTGGCTTGACTGTGCTTTGCCCTAATCCCAAGGCATGTAAACAGCAGGGGCTATTTTCTCCCTCTCCCACCCCCCTCCCCCTCCCCATCTCTTTGATTTTCCCAGCAAAGGAGCGCTCCATTTAAAACAAACAAACAAAAAATGTATTTCAGAACCAGCAGCCCATTCCTCACCAAATAAGGCAGATGACTTTTTCTATTTGGGTCTGAGCTTGTGAGTGTCCCTTTAAGCAGCCCTGGGCACCAGGCTCTCTGCTCAGCCATCCCCAAATCCCGCTGACTGTCCCCAAATCTCACTGGCCAAAGCCTGCTCCCTGGGTGGACGAGCCAGGAGGGCTCTGGTTCTGTGCTGCACCGATGCCACTGCACTGCTGCTCCTGCAAGCAAATCCTTTAGGTTTTTCCCCTCTCTTTGCCCTCCCCGAATGCCAGCGACCTGCTCCCAGGATTCTCCCCACTCGAGGTATGAGCATCACCATCAACTCGTAACTTATTTCTCCTGCAGAGCTCGAGCCACGCTTGCAACACAGAGGGACCCACGGGGACCCCCCTAGATCTGGGGATGCCATGTGAGGGGCTGCTTTTGCAGCTCAGCCAGGCCTGTTCATTCACTCTGGCTCCTGTTTGTCTTGCGGACAGCTCTGCTCAAATCGATGCTTCAGAGAAGTTAATTACAGCTTGCTCTGCTGCAGCCGGGCAGATGGGCTCCACTGCAGCTCCCATGCCTGGCTGATGCTCGGAGGGACTGGGGGGGCTCCCTGCGGCTCCTGCTCGCTGCTGGTCACCGAGTGCCACAGGCCTGAAAGCAGCATCCAGGCTCTTTTTTTTGCTTTTCAGCAAAGATTGAGTGACATTTCTTTTTAGCGGAGATTTCCTCTCCCCTCAACCCTGCAGCGTGGCCGGGGCAGGTGGGAGATGCTCTGGACTGCCTGCTCCCTGGTCAGTGGGTTTTGGGGGACAGGGAGGGCTGGGACACCCCCTTTTTCATCGTGGCCTTGGGGCACAAAACTCTCCGCGCTGGTGTCCCGGTGTCACCTTTCGGGGAGGGCAA